>NW_008710347.1:1135531-1192978 GCF_000327385.1 Lottia gigantea
ACATTGACGTTTTGGGGTTACCAGTGGCGGAGCCAAAAGTGGGGGAGGCAGAGGGAGCAGCCCCCCCCCCCCCCCCCCAATTTGAGTCCCGAAAGCATGTTTTAGGGTAAAAATCTCATAACTATGTTAGAAATTCGGGCAATCTCAGCTATTTCGCCCCCCTCTCCTTAGAACGTAAACCTGGCTCCGCCACTGGGGTTACGTATTAGAAGCAACTAGTAAATGCGACCAAGAACCTTGCACAAGATCGCTTTTATATCCGTGCTAACGTATGTGAAGGAAAATAAGTTGATCTTCTTGGTCTGTCTTCTCGGCAACCACTGAGAATATACAGAATATTCGAGATTATGGTAAACGTTTGTGAACTAGCTTACTGAATGCGGTGCTCGTCGCACTATGTTCTCTGTGAAAAAAAGCTCTGAACCGAATATAGAAACTAGTCGATTTGTCTATTGAGGCTAAAAGAGACGAGCCATTTATCTCAAATGGTCGAATCGTAGAATTTCTTTACGGCATTTACACAAAAGAGGGATGATGTCCGCCTATTTTACTATCAGTCTTAATCTGAGCCGCTGAAACGCTTAAAAAAGAACAGCGTAGGAAAACGTGATTGACCTTACGTTCAATACGTGCTTGGTTAGGTTAGACAAGGTCAACATGGGGCTTTGTATTAAGGAATATTACAGACGTTTGTAGTAAATACTGCAACACTGTCTGTAACAATCTATTGTAACATTGTTTGTGCAGTTTACACAACATCAAAAGATGGTTCTGTTTGCTTGCTTGCTTTCCTAACATGATGAATTACATCTAACTATTTACGTTACATGTTGTCGGACATGGTGTTAGCACGTTTAACACCTCTAGGATTTTGTTACGGTTAAGGTCGTCGTAGGTCAAACCTAGAATCAACCATTGAGACAAATGTATAGAAGAGATGGAATCAGTATTAAAGGGATTGTAGAGAGGTTTTCTAAATTTTGTATGTGTATCGGGTACAATGATAGCATCAATTTGCGCCATTCCCATTTTTAACAATTTTACTAAAACTAAGTGTTTTATGACGTCACCCCCTCAAAGGTCTTGTGTGATAGGGCCTACGAGCAAATCTACGGCCTACGAGCCTACCACAGACGTCTGATTGAAAATTGGAATATGCAAATTGATAGTACCAGTGTCCCCGATACACGTCACAATTTTTGAAAACCTTTTTCCAATCTCTTTAAGCAGTGGTGTTTCTGTGAATCAGGAATTAAAAAAGGGACCCCACATCACCAGACATTTAAGTAAAACTCAATAAGGCATTTGAAACTGAGGGGTGGGGAAGGGGGTGCTAAAGCATTTCTGGGACCTCGTAGAAACGCCAAAGCAACTATTTTTGTGCACCATCCGACGAAGACAACAACATTACAAAGATGAATATTTTAGTCAAAATACTACGATTCTTAACAATACTGGTTAGGTCTATACTGTCTTTAGAATTTTAATAACTTGCTATAAGGAATAGAGTCGTCTGATAGTGATTACTGTATTCGAGATCGTATTCTTTGTAACTTTTAGAATGAGTTAAACAGATATCAGTGTATTTATTCTATTAAATCACAATTACAAGTTTTGAACCGGGGCGAGAATGTGTTTTCAATTGCACCATGGATTAATGTACCCCGCATCTCAATACACGATCGAACAGATTCTAGTTCAGGCAGAGTGAACATGTAAGTGAAAATGACGTGATCAGTCGGAAACGGAGCATAGAACAGTAGGTAGACCAGTGATGTCATTAAACGCACTTATTATCAAAAAGTAAGATTTCTATATTTAAAGGGAGGGCACTCGATCTTGATAGAAAATTCTGTTTAAAACAAATGTAGGCTACATGACCGTGTTTATTGTATCCTGTTCGTAGCAATTAAATTTAATTGCAACACATTTTACTTTGAAAATATGATAGTTGATGCAGGTACAGAATAGTTATTTCTGAAATATTTGAAAATCGTAACGCAACCGTTGTCCTGAAAGTTGAAATTTTTAACTAAACAAACTAGTACGTTGGCGGCATCTTGAACCTAAGTGTTTCAAGTGTTTTAGGTTAAAAATCAATGAGGAACATTGAGTAGATACTTGTGATGTAATTAGTAGGATGCAGTAGGGAAATATAGTTAGGTACAGTAGAGTGTATCTCAAAATAATATTTAAGGGACGGTTGATAAAGCTCTATAGCCGAAATCCTTGTATTGTTTTCTGGAATTTAAATCAAATGTCTGGTGTAACTTGACCAAATAAAAGTTTGATGATAGTTCTTGATTTAAAGGTTCTTGATTTACAGATGCGACATTTTTTTTTGACCAATCATACTTTAGTCTCAGAATTATTTCGCTAAGCCATTCCGTAATAGTGTTCTCAGCTCACCGTCGAAATTTGAGCCTTCAAATCCATGTTTCTCCAGAATTATCAGCGTTTGAATGTTGAAATGACGACTCGTCAATTTATGATACTCTGTGATATATAGAAAAGATAATATATAGAAATAGTGAGTAAAATTCCTAGTTTGTAGAATTTGTACATTTCTAGTACTTCTGGAGACTATTTACATATATTCAAGACGCGGATCTACTCTTCAAAATGGCGATTCTGATCCTTCAAAGAAGGCGATATTATCTGTTTAATTTATTATCTTAGCATAATTACAATTAGGGAACTAGACCCCTTTCATTTATTGCCTTTTCATCTATCTGTACAGTTTTTGAAGTTCCCTTTCTTTTATTTATTCTTCTTTTGCTATCTTTACTATAATCACCTGTATATAGAATAAGTTCCCTTCTTTTATTCCTTCTCCATCTATCTGTACTATAATTACCATGTAAAGATAGTTAAAGAATATTCTTATCTTTTCTAATTATTCACCTGCCGGTCTTCAGATTATTGATTCCAATTTATCTTTGTCTTAACTAAACAGTACATCTTAACAAACGAGTGCACTACACATTTTATACTTTTAAGACATTGTAACTTTTTTTTTCTCCAAAAATTATCTTATGTTGCGCATCATATGCGGATAAAAGACAACCAACAATATTGTTGAAGGTTCAAAGGTGATTCCGTGGTCTGTTTGCTGAAAATTACATACAATGTTCAAAAAATATATATTTCAATTGACATGTTTCAAGTTGCTATTTTGACATTATTTTAAGTAGCTTTTTGACCTGGACCTGAATAAAACAACGTCGCCAGTTTCTCCCACTTAAGATACAATTTGAATCCCTAATGGTGAAATGTGAGATAATTTCAGAATACTAGAAATCAATTCATCATTTTAGCATTGTTTACTTCAGTCAAATTGTCTTGTTATAATGTTAAATTGATTTCTAAAATTGGAATTTGATTTTGAAATTGATTGAGAGATTTGATTATGGTAATATAAGAACGAATGATGTAGGAGGTTTATATGAAATATGTATGAGGTTTGATTATCTTCTCTTCTTGTTATGGAATCATCAATATCCCATAATGACAGCATTATAACATAAAAGGCGGCTTATACAGCTTAATTTATGGAGGTGTAGGAGGCTATTACATAGTAGTTAATTACTTATTATCATCAAGGGAGTAGTCAACGCCTTTAGTCTTATCTTCTATTGTTAACATGGGAGAGAATACCAGAATAGTACATAGACAGCCTTGCTTCATCATCTGAATGTTACTTTATCTTATATCTTCAAGCATCTTCACTATGTCAAGCAAAAACGAACTTCGTCTTATACCATGACCGCATTAGCCACCTTTCTTGCATCACAGATGTTTGTAAATGCAGCGATTTGATTGGATTGTACTCCCTT
This sequence comes from Lottia gigantea, assembly GCF_000327385.1. Taxonomy (NCBI): domain Eukaryota; kingdom Metazoa; phylum Mollusca; class Gastropoda; family Lottiidae; genus Lottia; species Lottia gigantea. The sequence continues at coordinate 1,139,368 of NW_008710347.1, forward strand.
TATTCGCTAGCGTTACAGTCAATCAGAGGGTGCAACAGACATCATGCCGACAGTTTTTCTGTCACGGGCTCTGATTGGCTGTATTCGCTGGCGTCCAATCCAATCAAATTTCTACATTCCATGATACAAGAAAGGTGACTATTGTAGTCAAGGTATTAGACGCATGCACTTCGTAAAAGTTTGGCATTGTGAAGATGATCTTCGAGATTCCTCTATAATTTCCAATAAATCAGACTAGGTTTATTACGCAATACAGTCCATTGATTATATTGATATATTGAAATCGATTTTTCAAAATGGAATATAGTCTAGAACTTATCAGCCATGGCATAGAAGAATACTTCTTCACAATGTCAAGCTATTACGAAATGCATGCGTGTATTACACTATTTTGCTCTTTTCTTGTACCACTGAAGTTTGTAAAGGCGGCTATTTAATTGGATTGTACGCTAGCAAATACATGTCAATACAGTGCCCCCGTAATAGCTTGACATTGTGCAGATAGGAAGACGAGAGAACAAATGTTGGGTCAAAATTTGACTACCTAATACCACACTATACCCCCACGGCGTGCTATTTGATTTAAATGATCCAAAATGACATGGCAGAGTCGTAATCTAAATCAGAGCTAATACGCCATTGTAGTGGTTGGAATATATGCTCGGCGTACTGTGGATTTCGGATTAGTCGTAAGGAGAAAACCTTAGTACAACTCTTTACTTTAGTACAATAACCCCTCCAACAACAAATGTACAAAATTAAGTCGATGTAAAAAATAACCACCTACACAGTCCTTTTCAGATTGAAATGCAGAGCAAAATATTTCAGACATTTATTGTAGATATTGTATCTTTCACAGAAGAGATACACGACAAATCAGCTATATTTAATCTACGTGTTGCCAGACTAGTACTATGTTGGCGCCTTAACTGTTGTTTCAGTACTACCGCCAGCTCATTTTACCAAAATATAAATGATTGATTTGTGCTCTGGGAGTAATTTATTTGTGTTGATAATGTCCAACTTTCACCATTCTACTTTGAAGTTAAACAGATCATAATGATGAATTTTACTTTTACCTTGATAATAATTTACGAAAATTGAAGTTCAAAGATTTCAATTTCTACTTTCGATTAGGTTTTATTCTTCTTTCTAATGGTATACAATATTATAAGAGAGTTTATTATTTTAAACGATCATGATGATGTTTAAAAGTTACCAGAAAAATTTTAGACTAATTTACCTCCCGTAAAACTATTACTTCTGGATTTCTGTTTCGGCTCATGACATGTCCACAGAGATTTCGTATAAATTTCACTGGAACGAAAACTAACACAACCGATATTCAAGAGAGGATATCGAGCAATTGTATGTATATAGGCTAGGGTCTACCTTGCTTCTAACATCTGAATAGATTTTCGACGACTGCTAGCAAATGGTACATCTAATTAATCAGTGGATGAGCGCACCAAAAAAAAAAATCGGTTTGATCGTGGTCTATCTATTTTATAGCAGTTGTTAGTAGTCGATCAGGTGTCTCAATAATATGAGTGTTTCGTTCACACCGACTGCGACGGATTTGGTGAATTGCTTTGAACCGCTGGTCATCATGAGGTCCACCTTAACATTACTGTGAATATTCTAAAACATGTGTTGATGATGTAAGCAAATTTTTTTCCCATTACCTGATTACAGTATTCGATAACGTTTTAGTTGTGCGATTGAAAATTATTTGTAGTTTGACGTCGCTAATTGCAAAATATGCATATCGTATAAGGCTTTCGCGATTAGCGACGCCATCAATCACTTGATTTTAGTGGAATTGCAGGAACCACAGACGTCTGACTGAAAATTGGAATGGTGCAAATTGATGCTATCAGTGTTCCCGGTGTTTTAGAAAACCTCTATACATTCCCTTTAAGTCTGAAATGAGTAATGTCTTGACAAAGTGTGATCTATTCCGTCATTAATGGTTATAATATTTTTCTTACAAATTGTATTGTGTGGACGATAAACACTGTCTAGCTATAAACTGATGACTCATCAATATATAAGAAACTTCAGTCATGTCCAGTTCCCTGGCACCACTGGTCATTGTATATTCATGTTATATTCATATTGATTTCATCCAGAACAATCAGCTCGCAGACCGGTATTTAATTGTGTCTGGGAAAATAAGATATGGTCAAAGTTGAACGGGACTGAAAAGTGAGAGAGATAGAGTTGAATTGTGGTTATTATTGGTATGTGGTTTAGATGGATCAGTATAGGCATTTACATTGCCTGGGGAAATATAATTTTATGATTATGTAGGACAATAATAGCCGGTTCTCTAAACAACCACATTTCAGTTAACAGAAAACGACCTCGTGTTTACGGAGGAGAACGGTTCCGGTACAGATTGTTCATGTTGATTTTAGAACGTCTTTTGGATTACCAGCTGATACGTGATCACGTGACGTCATTCACGCCTGGTTTAGGATGCCTCCAAGCAGATTCGTATATAGATTGATTAAAACGGGGGCTTATATATATATATATTTAAAGTGATTCCAATAAGAGCATTTAATTAAGCCAAATGTCTCATTTTGGATCTATCATTTTTGGATTAAAAAACATCCACAAGGTAAGCTTAATTTTTTTTTTAAATTAAAATTTCATTTGGAAAAGGCACCATATCGGCATGGTAGTCCACGTGTTTCATTTTTCACTAAATATAATCTAATATAGTTTATAACGTTTAGTTTTCATAAGTACATATTTGTAGCATATGTTCTCTGTATTGATACAGTCATATCAAATCTTTAGTTGACTTGACCTCCAACCCTAAATAAACTTTCAACAGACGTTCGTTATGCCAAACGCATGTGCTTATCATTAGAACTTTATTTTAGACCACATGTGGTTTGTCGTACAAGTTATGTTACCGGTTTGAAATTAGTTCCCCGGTGAAAATTATGTTCCTCACTATTTGCTCTTGGTTACAGAGGTAAACCCAGATAGCATTTCTGCAAGGGCTTTAATAAATTTCAAATTTAAGTTAACGGTATTATTTCAGCAATCATCACGCAATTGGCACGGATTTGGTGGTTTATCTGTTTCATTAGCAAAATTCAAAATCGTAAGGTCGGTCTAAAGAGTTTTAACGTGCATGAAACACAGTGTTACGTAGGAAATTAATTGAAATATTGTCTAATGATTTCCGAGGTCTTGAGGTTGAAGTAAAGAACTAAATATATATACGGGGCAGTAAGTCTTGACCCAGAAAATTCATATATAACTATCGGTGTATAAAAATACAACATGATGACAATAGACTATATAAATGATTTATATGAATAATTATTCAAAATAAACTGTCATTTTTCATTTTTGTCATATTTTCTTTTCTTACTAGCAAAGTGTTGCTCAATACTATGGTTTTTCTTTACTTTCTTGAGTTCAAACTTTGACGTTTAAAGGAAAAGAAGGTTATTTCAGTTTTATACTCTAAATGTTAACTAAAATAGCCTTATATGGCAGCTGTGTACATGAATGGAAACAAACAAGATGTTAATTTGGTACATAAAAAATTTTAGTCGTTTTGATCAGACTTTGAGTTCATGTGTCGACATAAGTTCATTCAAATCGCAATTCATAAGCCAAGCAAGCAAACAAACCATTATCAAGGACGTGGACAATGGACATTATATGAGCTCAATAACCATCCTGGACCATTCAAGAAAAAAATTTCCCGACAGCGAATCGGAAGCACCTAAAATAGCGTATCTGAGGAAGCCAATCAGAGGCCTCAACAGAAAGTAAACAATAATCCGAAATGTTTACAGCCTTTATGACGAGGGCTCTGATTAGCTGTATTCGCTAGCGTACAATCTAATCAAATCTCTGTATTCCATGGTACAAAATGTCGCTATTGCAGTCAAGGTATAAGTTCTTTTATTTTATCTGCGATGTAGACGTATTCCGTCTGTTTTTGTTAAGATTTTGATTAAAATTTCAGTGACGTTAGACGACTACTATCTGTCAAACTTGCTATTTATGAAATGAATGTCGTACTATATCACTTTGAAAGTAATTAAAGTTTCAAGAATAAACAATCGTTTTTGGAAGTTTCGGTGAAACGTTGAATTTTTGTTTGCTAAATAGAGAATTCCGGAAGTTTTGAATAATACGTGTACTAACCACAGAGTTCAAAGTCATCTTAAATGAATGATAATGGAATTTCAATTAAAATTAATTGTTTGATAATCAAATCCATCTCGATCAAATAAGCCTCGCTTAACTTCTTAATATCCTTTTAAAATCACTTAACTTTTTAAATATTCGTTTCATAATTTATCATATGTCATATATTTGTCACTTTTTCTTATCAAATTGTGAATATTTATTATAATATGACAAGTTATCCTGTAAGATTACCAGGTCATTAAGTTAACTTTTTCCGATTAAAAATGACTTTAAATATGTGTGAAACCTTTGCCTGTTTTAATATCAAGTGGTGTTTTTCAGTATTGCAGCAGCAATTAGTATTTAAAAATTTTTTATGCGGTTTATTGGTCATGTTTTTCCGAAATTACGAAAAAAGCCTTAAAACGAAAATTATTTTCATTCACATTTCTTAACAATCCAGTAGAAAAACAAGATGTTGTAGACTTGGGATCAATCTCACCATTGACGAGTAGGGAAAGGAAGGAAGGACAACACTAACGGGAAATTAGAGCAACGAGGGGGGAATGGATGAAAGGAAGCCAGGAAAGGCAAAGACAGGGAAAAGGCACGAGAGAAGAGATATGGAAGGAAGAGGCAGTTCAGAAGAGAAAGAGGGGAAGTAAGTAAAGACAGAGGAAACAGAAATGAAGGCAGTGGTAATTTCTGAGGAAGAAGGTTCAGGAGTCAAGAAGAGAGGTGTTGGCGCAGTGGCAGTTCTGAGAAAGAACGTTTTGGAGTGAGGAAAGCAGTGGTAGTAAGTGAAGGTTTGGGAGTCAAAGTTCTGAGAGGTACAGGATTCGACGGGGTATGTAGGCTAGTGGATTTGAGTGCGAAGGACGTAGTTTCAAGATAAAAGAGTTACGGAGACGCAGACGTCCTTGTTATCAGTTAATGGGACTATAGGATAATCTCTTATGTTGAGAGGTACTTATTGTATCTCCGTGCAGTGCTTCGAATTACAGTACTCCGAAGACTTATTACAGGTCTCTAGGCGATTTAAAATTGTCAACGATTAAGAGAAAAAACTGACTTTTAAAGATTTTCATAAGTAACTTCAGTGGTCAAATCAAATTTAAGAGAATTCCCTCCCCTGAAGTAAATCGTATATGAAACGTTGCTATTTAAAATAAAATTCATAAAAATTCGGTAGCAATTCAAAATGTTTAAGGGTTTTTTATCTTTTCTAGATCCGTTGCATTACCCCCTTTTCTCCTTACAAATTTCGCAATTTTCTCTATGACCCAGTTATTTCCGGACTAAACGTTCCAAAACAGAGACCGCTGAGCGTTGCCTTCATGTGGCAAAACTTCACATGAAAATAAAAATTTGTTTGCCCCACAAATTACAATGTGATGCCGCCTTAATTGAACCCTGCTAAAATTTTGAATAATTACGACGAACTGAAGGCTTACCACGCATACACGACAAACGACCAAATTGCTAATTGTACTTGATGAGAACTGAAAATTGTGAGAAATTGAAGAATTAGAATAAGTTCTTATACACTCTAATTAAAATCTGTTGTGCATGTTCTGTTCAATAAAAGATACCTTTAGTTGGATATACATTGATTGACTTGTGTTATCCAAACACTTTCAACAGTGTTTTTGATGGTAAGCATTAGTTATGACAATTGGACCAAAATTCAACAAAATGCTATAAATCTCGTCTGATCATGGATGGTGAGTGTAGTAACCTACAGAAAAATCACGAAACGAAACATCCACATCTGCATTTTAATCAGAATGAAAAATAAACACGATGAAGTAGTACTGTTGAACTTTGTAAAATGAAGTTTTGATAGAATAAAGATGTTATAACTACTTAATAATTATTTACATTAACAACTCAACTAATCAGGTCATACAACTACCAGCTACCGTTTCTCTTTTCGGGTCAAAGCTCATTACGTCCATTAAATCTGACCAGTTGTAGAAAACAGATAACGTCCAGTTTACAGTCAGATATAAACACAACTGACCTATGAATATACAACCGCTAGCATTAAATATCATTCTAACAATTTAAATCACTTTATACAGACCATGTTACGTCTTTTCAATTATCTGCAACCTCTTTTAAAATAATTAGATAGGCAATTCAATTCTAATTTTGCAAAAAGGTATCTTTGCTGTGGTACTGTATTCTTCAACCGAGATGACGATAAGTATACCTTATTTTGGGTATGTATCACATGTATCATAATTACCAGCATGTTCCGTTAAGCAACGGTAGAATGTCTAATGAATTAGAATACATGTACCAGAAGACAATGCTTCATTTTCAGTTCCATTTGAGAGAAAGGTTACTTTTGATTTTCTTAACAACGTGCATCATTACAGATAATCAATATTTTCTTAGTTGCTACTGTGCATTCTTTGGCAATGTTTGTTTTAATTTTATTCATTTGACCTATAATTGTCTCCTAGTAAGAGATGAGGATAGAGGTTCTTAAATGAATCGTGTGATATATAATTGAGTTTGAAAACGTTATATTAAGGTGATCTGTGTTGGTGAAAACACAAGAGAATACATGTAGTACATATCCTCTTAAGAACTAAATATCATAACTAGGTATTCGTGTTGTCTCTCTGGAAGGCTTGGTTCGACAGAGCCTGTCGCAAAATGGCATTGGGTGCCTTAAGAATGCTCTATATTAAGTTCACCTTATCAGAAAATCAATCAGTAATTATACCTTGTTAAAAATGTTAATTGGAAGGTGAAGGAACCACATGAAAGGCACTCTGATATTCTACAGATATAAATTATCTCATTTAGGTCAACCACTTGTAAAAAACCACCAAATTGAGTTGTATACAGTGCAAAATAATTAGTTTATAATACGTCTGGACTTGTCTTCAGAGTTGAGAAACACCAAAGAAAAGCCAAGTGAAATTACCCTATCCAAAATCGTTTAGTCTTCTCATCGTTTCACGCCAAGTCGCAATCGACAGAAGCGGTACTTGGAGATCTCGCTAAAACTAACAATGTGTGTATGTTTGGCCTGCATCCAGAATAATTGACTTTCTCAATACCAAGTACTGGAACATTTACATTGGCAGGAATCCAAGAGCTGGAACTGCTATCAGTCGTACAACTCACTTCATACAGATAGTCACACTTTTGCGACGAAACAGGTTGGGTTCATTTTATACGACATAACGACATCGATTTATATCATGCATGGCTGAATTTTTATAATTTCAAAATATTAGAATTAACAATACAAAAACTTAATATCGATGGCATTAATTCATTTTTGAAAACTGTGACCAGAGGAAAAATGAATTTTGTGCAGTATACAGCATCATAGCGCCCCCTTTCAAAGGCGAAAGCAAGAGGTCGAAGTCCGCTGCGGTGCTGAATATGAAATATCTGTAAACAAGCAGATGTTAAGTACTTATCGGTTATGTTTATATCGTTTCGCATGATTGTTTCAGCCTTCACAAATACGTGAATACCGTTGGAGCAGGACTGTAAATCTAGACATCGATTTCTAGAAAAATTTTAATATCAAGATATATCTAATCAAAGTTTCATTTTTTAAAAGCCGCACCGATCAAAAAAATGACTTTAATTTGTAGCAGTGATCTAAATACATGGTGTTCTACAATTTATCAAAGTTAGTCAGAGCCCAATATGCAATATATTAAGTATTAATATACAATTTTCCAAGCTTGAAACTCCACGGATACTACGACCGTCTTGACAACCCGATTCTATAATTTTTGAAACATTAGACTTTCTGGATTGGTAGTATGACTCCCAAACCATCTTGTCATACGTGAACGTGTTTGTTGTCAGTTTTTTACTCAATGACATCTTACTTCCACTTTTGAGTAACGGTTAGGATGTATTTTCTTTTGTATTTTATGTACCTTCAATGTGCATAGCCTCGAGTAAATAAATGATTGCCACCGAAATCTCTTGCATAACACTTCAAATATGCACATGTATACTCAAGAAAATGGATAGCTTGTCAGGCAAGGTAACATACACAAACGTTTCGACGATATAAAATCAAATTCTAGTCATTCTCTGTTCTACTGTCTAAATTTGACGTCTTTTCAATAAGTCAAGGGCAATAACTTAAAAATATAAACAAAATTTCTAACATAACCAAAACTTCAGAAGCATACTCGTATCGGATAAAACTGTAGCTTACAAATCAAATTTTACAACTTTACCTCCCCTAGAGCCATAATACATGTAGCATCTCATCGAGAATATCTTCAATTGTAAACGAGACTGAAATCAGAGTTCAGTTAAAAACTAGTATGCATACCAGAGGTCAGTTAAAAATTGCTGTATGCATCTATAGTAGAGTTCAGTTAAAAACAGAAGTACACATACCAGAGTTCAGTTAAAAACTGTAGTATGCATACCAGAGTTCAGTTAAAATCTGTAGTATGTATATCAGTGTTCAGTTAAAATCTGTAGTATGCATACCAGAGTTCAGTTAAAAATTGTAGTAGCTTCTATCGGGTATAAAAGCCAAATTTCGCGCTTTTTACAGGTTTATTTCCCTGAAATCAGAGTTCAGTTAAAAACTAGTAGTATACATACTAGAGTTCAGTTAAAAACTGTAGTATACATACCAGAGTTCAGTTAAAAACTGTAGTATGCATACCAGAGTTCAGTTAAAATCTGTAGTATGCATACCAGAGTTCAGTTAAAATCTGTAGTATGCATATCAGTGTTCAGTTAAAAACTGTAGTATGCATACCAGAGTTCAGTTAAAATCTGTAGTATGCATACCAGAGTTCAGTTAAAATCTGTAGTATGCATATCAGTGTTCAGTTAAAATCTGTAGTATGCATACCAGAGTTCAGTTAAAAATTGTAGTAGCTTCTATCGGTATAAAAGCCAAATTTCGCGCTTTTTACAGGTTTATTTCCCTTTATCATAATATTCTTAATTCTTACGTAACCGAAATCCCTCAATAGTATATGCCTGCATACCAAGTTTCATTACTATCGGATTTAAACTTTAGCCTCTATCGAATTGGGCTGACAGCAGCGGGGGCAATATACACGTCCACATTTCTATGTTGGCGTATAAAAGTATTGGTAAAAAATATTATATATATTACATAAGTAACAATTATATGGGTATTATATATACGTCGATCTGTTTGCCGGTGAAATACCATCATAATGTTTGCCAGCTGTTTATACCAATACAACAACCTGAATACATCTTGTTTCTTGTTGAAGCGAGCGGTAATGAGTCGAAACTTTAGGGGGAACATTTAACTCATATAGGTTCACTCAGTTCAGAATAACGGGTGAAAGTTCAGTCTACATTCGAAATTGATAAATAAAAAATTGAAAGTCTGTCTGCCCACAACTGAGAGTGGAACAATTTTTCACTTGTGTTAATCTCTGAAATTTAAAACTTTCAAGTAATCGTTATCATGACGGTTTCCAATTTCATGTACGTTTGGCTTTCTGGCAGTGTTAGTGTTTATATCTACCTGGCTTAGACAAAACACATCTAAAGGTTTTAACTGAAACATCGGCGGTGGTGACTAGAATATATTTCGTTTCTACTTAGTTATTCATCTTAATATTTTTACAGGAATAGAAGTGAGAAATTGTGTTGTACATTGTGCCAACCGACAGTTGCCACCAAAGCTTTACACGGCCGATGCACGCATTGTGGCAAGCATAGTTGTTGAACAATGTGTTTAGGAGTCTACTCTATGGGAGAACATTTCTTGTGAAGTCTTATTGAATTACTGACATCTGTTAGAAGTGAAGCAAAGCTAAGTTGTCTCTAGGACGACCTATCGTGTCTAAGTAGTGTTATTTACAAAAGAGTAGTTAATTTGCGCCCTTGAATCGATTAGTTTTGTGAAATCCAAAGTGTTAAAAGTGCTATAGTTCAGGAGATATTTGCTTTCTCAACGTTTTTAAAAATATTGGATTATTACCTATAGTGTCTCTACAGTCATAATGGTTTTAAAGGAATTTAATACAGTTTACAGGTGTATTGTGCAGTTACTACTACATTTTCAATATGGATTTTATTTTTTACGTGATTTGCCGTAAATATGAGAAAAATATGAGCTAAGGAGAAGGTAAAGCCATGATTGTTATTATTGTGTGTGGTATTGCAATGACTGGTCATAATGGATATTTCATATTCTACAATTTCATCTATTTAATTACAGCCTATGAAACCCATAGTGCATTATCATGTAAATTCTGTAAAATTTCTATTTAGGTCTAACTTTAAAAATTTTGCAAATATCTACGCAGTTAAAGATAGACATAATGCGGGTGTCTGAAATTGATACGATTTTGTCATTTTCATTTTCGGACTGTTTCTTACTCTCTTTTTGTGACATTTTGTCGATAAATTGATTTGCATATAATATTAAATGAACAAACTTTACAGTCATAATCGCGAAGAAAACCTATAATAGATAACATGCACTTCATTATGCTACTTATAAAATACATACATCAAAATACATAAATTTAATATCAAGTTCAGAGTGTTAAAGAGCACTTGAAGTATTTAATTTAAAAACAGCAGGGTTCCGCCATATCTTTAGAAATATTTAATTATATAAATCATTATAAAATTTATAATTGGACAAAAATAACAGTAAATATAAGAAGAACATGAAATGAAATTGAGCCTCTGTCTAAAAGATTCCAAATTTGCGAAGTAATGTTTCCTAAAATATGGAATATTGTGTTAAAATGAAATTATGGTTTGGTACGTTATGTATCTGGTACATTAAAATAAATTACATTAAAATTCTTAAAGTCTGCAAATTCCTTTTAATTAAATCATTATATATGTATTCTTATACATAAAGAAACCACCCAATAACGCCCCCTTTTCATTATTAATTTGAAAATTTATTAGACAAATCGTAAAATTAAAAAGGTTGATATTTGATTTATTGATGGTTTATATTTATCCAGAAATGTTTTAATAACTTTTTTATACTGTTCTTTTCATGAACATAAAGTGTTTACTCCTTCTTGATACAATATTAATCATTGAATCACTTGTTTTGTTTCAGAGGGTGGTCCACTCTTGGCCAATGTCCGTTGTAAAAATTGGATACCTGGATTTGTTATTTCTTGTATTTTAAAGAAAAGATTTCTTTGATACAATGCATTTCTCCCACTGACAATTGTATTGGAATAGAATTTGTCACTGATGATATAAAGGTGCTGAGCTAATTGGCAGCTTTTGAAGATATTGTCAGTTATTATAACCACGTATTTCCATCTCGAATAATCTACAAATTGTTAACTCATTTAACATTTAAACCTTTTTTTTCTTTTCAAATCTAAACGATTTTTCGGAAATGTTTTAAATTTCTAGAAACTTAATTGCCAAAAGCAAAGAACTTCTAATTTCTAAAGATTGGTTATTTTACAATTCTTTCTAAAGATTGGTTATTTCATGATTCTTTCTAAAGATTGGTTATTTTTTAATTCTTTCTAAAGATTGGTTATTTTATAATTCTTTCTAAAGATTGGTTATTTTATAATTCTTTCTAAAGATTGGTTATTTTTTAATTCTTTCTAAAGATTGGTTATTTTATAATTCTTTCTAAAGATTGGTTATTTTATGATTCTTTCTAAAGATTGGTTATTTTATGATTCTTTCTAAAGATTGGTTATTTTATAATTCTTTCTAAAGATTGGTTATTTTTTAATTCTTTCTAAAGATTGGTTATTTCATCGTTCTTTCTAAAACTTGGTTATTTCATCATTATGTTGTAGATAGATTGCGTTAGATGATGAAATTGCTGAGTCATTGTCTAGAAATATGATTAATTATCTAAAAGAATTCAGGAAATTTTTTTTTACGCAACCAAGATTTATTCCACAGCGGAAATTTATCACTGTAATTTTCCTCTTAGTTTCTGGATTGAACTGACATTCGTTTTCTATTTTTAAAAGTGTCTCTTGTTGGATGACATTATGTCTGATGTCATCGTGGGGTAACATTGTGTTTTGTATGATTGGAAATATTTTCTGGCAATAATGCCTAATGCTGGTGTATGATTTTTCATATGCCCGAAGTAGGTTTTAAAGATGTGATGTTCTTATAAAATATGTATTGTTTCAAAGGTGATATTGGTGACGATGTCTGGTGTAGAGTGATTTGAAGTTATGGTGTTGTTTGATGGTGTCTGGTGTATGATGTTGTTGAAGGCTGGTGTATGTCTGGTGTATGTTATTGCCTGGTTTAGTTTTGTGTTAGTTGTAAGGCTATTTCGTTTTAACGACGTTCTCGAACACACTCTAGCAAGATGTATGATGTCTGTCTAGCCTGGTGTATGGTGTTGTTTATGACTGTCTAGTGTATGATGTTGATTATGACTGCCTTGCCTAGTGTATGATGTTGATTAAGACTGTCTAGTCTGGTGTATGATGTTGATTATGACTGCCTTGCCCAGTGTATGATGTTGATTATGACTGCCTTGCCTAGTGTATGATGTTGATTATGACTGCCTTGCCTAGTGTATGATGTTGATTATAACTGCCTTGCCTAGTGTATGATGTTGATTAAGACTGTCTAGTCTGGTGTATGATGTTGATTATGACTGCCTTGCCTAGTGTATGATGTTGATTATGACTGCCTTGCCTAGTGTATGATGTTGATTATGACTGCCTTGCCTAGTGTATGATGTTGATTATGACTGCCTTGCCTAGTGTATGATGTTGATTAAGACTGTCTAGTCTGGTGTATGATGTTGATTATGACTGCCTTGCCTAGTGTATGATGTTGATTATGACTGTCTTGCCTAGTGTATGATGTTGATTATGACTGTCTGGTCTGAAGTATGATGTTGCTTATGACTGTTTAATCTGTTGTATGGTCGTTTTTAAACTGTCTGGACGGGTGTATTATGTATTTTTAAGTCAGTCTCGTCTATGGTATGATGTTGTTTAAAAGCATCTTGTCTGATGTATGATGTTGATTAAGACTGTCTAGTCTAGTCTGGTGTATGATGTTGATTAAGACTATCTAGTCTGGTGTAAATCATTGTTTAAAACTGTTGAAACTATTTCGTCTTTGTACATGATGGCATTGAAGACTAGCCAGGTGTATGATGTTGTTTTTGGCTGTTTGTTCTGGTGTATGAAGCTGTTTATGACTGTCTAGACTGATGTATGATGTTGTTTATGACTGTCTAGTCTAGTGTTTGATGCGGTTGAAGATTGTCTGGTCTGGTGTATGACATTGTTTAAGACTGGCTGGTTTAAGATGCTGTTTAAGATTGTCTGGTCTGGTGTATGACATTGTTTAAGACTGACTGATGAAGGATGCTGTGTAAGACTGTCTGGTCTGGTGTATGTCGTTGTTTAAGACTGATTGGTTTAAGATGCCGTAATTTGGTTAGTTTGTTATCGCTGTCTAGCATTAAATTTTGCTTTTTTCTTGCAATTATGTCCCTATTTGTCATCGACTTAAAGGAAATATTAATTTAATCGGGACATTTGAAACAGAATTTCTAGTGATTATTCGTGCTATAAAGTTCGTCACAATTCGTAAAATGTAAAGTTAAAAGATAACATGGGTACAACTGTAGTTCTGACATTACCAAATAGGTTGATGTTCATATTGCTGAATCGACGACGGAAACTAAACTCACCTAATATACTATTTAATGATGGAATGTACATGACGATATACTGAGTCATTGTTCTGAAAATACTTTGGATCATTGGTGAATATCTTATGATGATTATTACATTTTATGGTTGTGTAAAAACATTAATGTCTTGTTATTTGCCATGAAGCAATTAACTAAATGTATATTTGAAATTGAAAAATTCCACAAATAATGCATTATGATCTAAGTGGACTCTCCAAATGTGATGCATTGTTGAAAAATTCAGTCTGCTAGCTTAAAATGTGCTGACATATAGTGTAACCGATCACGTAAATTTATGAAATACATGCACAACCAAATTTAACTAATTTACATGTTGAAGAACTGAAAGAGCAGTTTAACACTTTGAGTTTTGTTCTCCAATAAGTTAATCAAACAAACAGAATTGTAGAGAGGGTTATTTAGTAATGATGTTGATCTGGACTATTAAAGTGAAATAAATAACACCTGTTTTACAATGTTCATGAAATATAGAAAAAAAATACATAAAACTATGTAGTCAATTACTACTAGACTTAACGTTAAGCTTTCTTCCTTAATTTCTTGAGCCTTGGCAAATATACATAGTGGTTTGAGAACATATTCCTTCTACAGTTATTGGGTGCATTTTATTGGCATAGAAATTATAAACCAAACTAACTGCTCTTAGTAACACTTACAACTACAACACATTTAGTGAGATATTCATGTTAAAGTTAGAAACCGAGGTAAATTTACAGGTAGTACTTCACTGGTTATCAGGTATTTCAACCTGGTTGATTCAAATTTTACATTTCTCTATTTTATTTCAAGTTTACCATATCTCCAATGCATTTTATTTGAATTTGAAGATATGATAGTTTATATGGGATCGAAATTTGCAATATAATGACTTCTTTTAAGTAATGCGATAACATGTAAATCTATCGGGTTGGTGTAAGAATTAGAAACGCTTGTCTTACTGGTGTATAGCATATCTGTTAATACAATACCATGAATAACATGAGTTAACACAATTATTCTTCTCGACCTTTTGGACTCGTAGCTTTGAATTCTAAGTTTAGATTTACTTTTCCACCAGCGTAAACTAAAAGTACATGTATATCGCTGACAGCATGCAAATCACCAGAGAAGCAGCTAGGGTGAACTTGTGGTGTTTACCAAACTCTAGAATGGGAATCAGGAATTATAATGTATTCATTTAAGTTTTGAGTCACATACATAACTTATTCTAATTTCCTTCGCTGAGGAGATGAATAGTCTAGACCAGTCTATAGCTTAATTAATTATTATTTCCCATTGTCTATCACCTGCATAGGGCGTAACCTTCATGCAATTAAATAGATAATAGATAGATAGGGTGGTTTCAGTATTCATTTAAAAAATAACAATATATATCCAGCTAGATGTTTTTTTCGATGACGCAGACTCGTTAACTAGTATGATGTCACTCGGAACCGTGGCTGGTTGTCGACATCCTCTTTCTGGTCGACTGGAGTGTACAGGGTTCTATTTTCTTATTCTGCAAATTAATGTGAAGTTCTTCAACTAAAAACCAAACTTTAAAAGTCAACCTTCTGTTATGGGTTTAACATAAATGCTTACACCGGGGCGACATCGGATATAGAAAAGTTTATTTTGGGGACACAAAAGGACTATCACTGACCAAAGGACTATCACTATTCAAAAGTATCTATATTAGAATCAGTTTAGCTAGACACCTCAAAGGTCACTATATTTGGTTATCGTCCTGTATTACGACTCGATATATTTTGAGAAATTTTTAACATTGATCTATATAACTAATAAACTAACAAATGGCTGAATTAATTCAACTGTGAACCGTGTTTTTGTTCCTTTTGGACAACATTACACACCAACCCTCTATCCGTCGTAACCACCTCATTGCAATTGCATTTTACTCAGGTCAATGACATAAAGATATTTTACGATCGGAACTACATGATTTATTTTGGCTCTCTTTTTAAACGTATATCTATGCAAGAACGTGTAAATGGTGTCAATGGTAAATGATGTGTTCTGATCTGGAAGAGTTTTTTCAGATTGTTATCTTTGAAATAGTTTGGTGAGCATTCAACTCTTTGTCAAATTAGTGGAAGATATATCATGGGGACTAAAGACGGAAATAGACAGCTATGGCGAGAATTTGACGATAAGAACAATACTATGTTCTGATTTGACATATAAACAAAAACGTAATCAGTAAGATCTTTTGTATGGTAGATGGTTTCTACATCAAAATAACACGAATGGTTATTATCCAAAGACATAATCAGATCGTAAGATACACATAAAATATCTTATTACAAACATAGTAGAGTTTACCTTCATTTTCATTCCAGCCTTCGTAGGCCTGTAAAATAATATAATATTTTCTGCTATTGTCGCTAGTTCATTATGCACCATTATCAATTCCAATTACTCACCATCTATATCACAGTATCACTTATTGCCAGTTATGTTCTGAGCTTTTGAAACAAAATAAGCAAATTGTGCTAGTTCGGAATTTTAAGGAAAATATATCTTTACCTGTAGATTTGGTCATAGCGATCAGCATAACCACAACATAGTCCCAATCAGTAATCCAAAAGGTATTATAGAGTTTTAAAGAGGTTTTCTAAATTGTTATGTGTATCCAGAACACTATCAATTTACACCATTCCAATTTTCTTTGGTTCCTGAAATTACACAAAAAGAATGTATTTGATGATGCCTTAAGTGATCAAGCATATTTTGCGATTAATGACGCCATCAAACAATCAGTGAAATTGCAGGAACCACGGAAAATTGGAATGACGGAAATTGTGTCCCCGATACACATAAAATTACAAGAAAACCTCTTTAAGTAATAAAAAAAAATGATGACTTTAATCCGAACCCCGTTACATTGCCTTCGGTGAACATTGTGGTCAAAAACATTCTGGTTGCATGCTATCTTCAATTCCTCTTTCCTATATATATATTCCAAAATTTGATTTCGTTGTTTAAAGATTTGCCAGAAAGTTTATTCACACTAGTAATATAATTTATAGTTGTTGAATGGGTTGCTTTTAAACAAATTAGACCTACCAAATAGGTTATTTTTCATTCCGATTGTGTTATATAGCAGACTGTGTTATTTTTGTAATTGATTAAGCTCTTAACAAATCTGATGAAAGGAATGACAAAAAGGTAGAAAAGTAATATATGCAATTTTTTAACTCTACATGCAGATAGGTTGCGGCCACATGTGTTTGTTGAAAGGTTGTAAAATGTTTCAGACTCTGTTTCTGACAATGTGTAATATACTTAATTTATAACCCGGTTCTGTAAATTATCAGATAAGGGGGTGTATACCGACTCTGTGGAGAATTTATGGAAGACCTTTTTTTAAATATCGCGATCATCTGGCGACCTTTTATAATAGAATTGTTTCTTTTACTCACCATCAATATCAAATACTTAAGACAATAAATTGACAGTGTTAGAGAGTTGCTCAAGTCGGCTTTTGTATCCTCGTCATGACAGCTGCTATATTGCCTCAGAACACAGGACTTAATATTGGGAACGAATCATGGTTCCGAAGACTTCAACGGTTCAACTATCGATATTCAACACTTTATCAATTCAAATCTATAATAAGAGATAAAAGATAATATTTTTGAACATTTGGTTCCCAGAAAGCCAAATTAAGTCTGTATTGATTTTTGATTACAGAATAAATTGGCAAAAGTTTGAACAACTGAAAAGCATATCAGAGTATAATATGCTAAACCTATTTTATTCAAAATATTGTCCAAAGTCCCGTCTAGACGTTCATACATTTGTTCAAAACACCATCTGACAAATGTGTGATGATGTTTTGAACAAATGTATGATCGTGTGGAGGCAGCTTTAGACAAATTTCGAAACACAGGTATAGCGTATTATGCTCTGAAATGTTTTTAAGGCAAATGCATTGCCTATTGGTCTTTCCTTAAGCTTCTGCAATTTGTTTTTTTGACTACATTGGACATAGGAATCGGTTTTATTAATTTACCTCCATAGAAATAGTTAACTTTAGGAAAATAGGTCTATGTTAATTCCTTTCAGCTAATAATAAGATACGACTGAAACCCATTCATGAAATAACAAGAATCATTCTTTTTTTTCTTCGTCTTCACTTTAAAAGATAAAACGTGATAACAAATGTCATTCCAATTTGACAAGAAATTTTATCATGTCTTCAAACAGCTATAACTTATCTTCAGAAGTTGCTAAAAACAAGTCAAGTCAGGAAAAATGTAAGAAATCGTGTGTAATTGTTATCTTTTTTCATTCTTTTCACGCTTTGTATCTGCCAAATACTTTCAATTAAAATTGTTGTTAAGATAAAATTCCCATATATAAAGCTCATTAAATACGAATAATTAATAGCGATGATTTCCAAATATATTTTATCTTTACTGAGGCTATATTTATAATTTATACCATTCATTACATTCAATATTACTTAGCCAGAATTTATAAATTCTTTCTCGAACTACAACTAGTGTCTCGAGTATTGAAGTACATTTAGTTATGATGGGCTTGCTTTTTTTCATAGTTTCGTAGATTTTCTTCTGTTCATAGTTTTGGTGGGTTTGCTTCTGTCAGAAGTACCGATTGCTTTTTATTGAAATGGTTTCTGACAGTAGTTCTGACTGGAATAGTTTCTGACAGCAGTTCTGACTGGTATGGTTCCTGACAGTAGTTCTGATTGGAATGGTTTCTGACAGTAGTTCTGATTGGAATGGTTTCTGACAGTAGTTCTGACTGATATGGTTTCTGACAGTAGTTCTGATTGGAATGGTTTCTGACAGTAGTTCTGACTGATATGGTTTCTGACAGTAGTTCTGACTGTTATTGTTTCTGACAGCAGATCTGACTGAAATGGTTTCTGACAGTAATTCTGATTGGAATGGTTTCTGACAGTAATTCTGATTGGAATGGTTTCTGACAGTAATTCTGATTGGAATGGTTTCTGACAGTAATTCTGATTGGAATGGTTTCTGACAGTAATTCTGATTGGAATGGTTTCTGACAGTAATTCTGACTGAAATGGTTTCTGACAGTAATTCTGATTGGAATGGTTTCTGACAGTAGTTCTGACTGGTATGGTTTCTGACAGTAGTTCTGACATTTATTGTTTCTGACAGCAGATCTGACTGGAATGGTTTCTGACAATAGAACTAACTGGTATGGTTTCTGACAGTATTTCTGACTGGAATGGTTTCTGACAGCAGTTCTGCTTGGTATGGTTTCTGATAGTATAGTTCTAAATAGTATTTTTTCTGACAGTATAGTTCTGACTTGTATTGTTTCTGACAGTATAGTTCTATACTTCTAAATGGTATTGTTTCTGACAGTATAGCTCTGACATGTATGGTTTCTGACAGTAGTTCAAACTGGTATGGTTTCTGACAGTAGTTAAGTTTTGACTGAAATGGTTTCCGTCAATAGGTTTGACTGGTATGGTTTCTGTCAGTAGTTCTGACTGGAATGGTTTCTGTCAATAGGTTAGACTGGTATGGTTTCTGACAGTAGTTTTGACTGAAATGGTTTCTGTCAATAGGTTTGACTCGTATGGTTTCTGTCAGTAGTTCTGACTGGAATGGTTTCTGTCATTAGGTTTGACTCGTATGGTTTCTGTCAGTAGTTCTGACTGGAATGGTTTCTGTCAATAGGTTTGACTGGTATGGTTTGTGACAGTAGTTTTGACTGGTATGGTTTCTGTCAATAGGTGTTACTGGTATGGTTTCTGTCAATAGGTGTTACTGGTATGGTTTCTGTCAGTAGTTCTGACTGGAATGGTTTCTGTCAATAGGTTTGACTGGAATGGTTTCTGACAGTAGTTTTGACTGGTATGGTTTCTGACAGCAGTTCTGACTGGTATGGTTCCTGACAGTTGTTCTGATTGGAATGGTTTCTGTCAGTAGTTCTGACTGGAATGGTTTCTGTCATTAGGTTTGACTCGTATGGTTTCTGTCAGTAGTTCTGACTGGAATGGTTTCTGTCAATAGGTTTGAGTGGAATGGTTTCTGACAGTAGTTCTGGATAGTTATAGCAGGTTTGTTTTTGTCAATAATCCTGGTTCGTTTAGGTCTGACAATTTTTGATTGGTTTTTGGATTTGTGTTTGTAAATAGTCATGACGGTTTATTGGCTTTTGGCTGTCAATATAGTATAAATATACCAGATTAGTTTTTGGCTAGTTAATTAATTTGTGCTTGCGAGGGTTAGGGTTTTGGCTACCTGTGAGTGGTCTTTTTCAAAATATTGTTGCTTGGATGTTGTCTTCAGGCCAATTTACTTAACAAGAATTATAGCTTCATAAAGTTTCTGATATTTGAATATTTTATCTGTTCTCGAAGTTATGACGTTTGGTATCTATCAGTGGTATTTGGATTGTTAATTTTTTTCCTTTTATAGTCTTTTTTTATGTTTTAGCTGTCATTTCTGTATGTCATTCGTTTTTTATATTATGTTAATGGTTTTGGCAACAATGTGTGTATATATTTCATCAGACATGTTATTTAAGACAATTTTTATTATTAATGCTCTGTGTATCTTATGAAATAGAATTTTGAAGGTTCCTAATTTATTATTATGATGAATGCGAACAGAAATTGGTTTATCTTCGATGACAGTAGATGAATGCAGAAAGATATTTATAGAATCCCTACATAGATAAGACATGTTGTAGGTCTAAGATCAGAAAGTTTAGCACGTCTGAGATACAACTATCACGAGGTAGAAATCATCTGATATATTATGAATGAATAAGTCTTCTAGATTTAATAATTTAAAAACTACCATAATCAAAATATTAACAGCTGTTCCACGGCGAACATTTTCGTGCCAACAATCACAAGCTAGTCTTTGCGAACTGTGGGCAGTCTGGACGCACCAGAACATCTTTAGTAATAATGCCAAAATAATTTCATTTGGTATTATTTATCTGGGTTATGATTATTGTTCATCCCAGTATGTTGTTTGTTCTTCTGTAGAAAGCCAATAGCTATGGTGAATTTAAAGTGGCTTTATGCAGAATTTTCAATATCAGAAACATCGTAAATTATACCTGAAAATATATTTAAAATATACTATTTACATCTATGTATCTACTTTTAATAAAAACTGAATTAATTGTTAAAGGGGTTGATTAAGAATGGAGTGTACTAATTATAAATTAAACAGCTGAAACTAGTGCTGATGTTGATGACTTAATATATTTAGTTTAGATATATTTCTTATCTTGCATTAATCTGCACAGTAGTTTTTTTAACATCTTCCAAAAAGCATAACGAACTTAAAAAGTTGACGTAAACGTAGCGGCGGGATTTTTCTTAGTTAAAACATTCAGATAAGTCTAGAGAACAATTTTCTCTAGATTTTGGTGTATAGTTTTCGCAAATTTGAGAAAAATGTTCTACGTACGAAAAAAAATCAGAATGTCCTTTCAAATGTCAGTTCAAAATATCGAAAATCCTCATACATGTTAGGGGCAGTAAGCCGGCTTCTACGGGCTACAACATTTTTTGAAAGTCTGGGCGAAACATTTGTTTTTGTATTAATTTAACCAATATTTCAACATCACCATGTTCCTGGAACATTTAAATTAACTTTACCCACAACACTATTACATCCTTATTTGGTCTTATAGAGCTAACCCTAGGATATGATTTGTTCTTTACTTTGGTCAGGAATTTTGAAAAACTTCTTAATACAATATTATTTTAACCTCAAAAGCTGCCCAGCTATTAAGTTTGTTCACCAGTTTAATTGAAATTAGACTAAACTTAGTTACGTTATTTATTAGCTTTTTAAAGTCACTTCATTTAGGGTCGAACGACAGCGTTCTTGAACGATCTTCAAATTAACCTTTTGACCTACCTCGATGACGTCTGCTTTTACCAATCAAATTTCTACCCTCTCCAGCGCTGGCATTTTGTGAAACGGTGTTTATCAGGTTAGGTCAAATTGTTAATTTGTCGAACGTTCAAGAAGGATGTCATTAGATCCGAACTGAAGTGGCTATATTAAAGAAAATAGCTAATTAAAAAAACGGACGAAAGTTTGGTCTAATTTAAATAAGACTGGTTTGTTCAATACTCACAGTTTGATGCAAATTGTATATATTTTTCCAGGAGGTCGAAGATGCAGCTGTCTGATCGGATAGAAAATCTACTGGCAGTGGGAAATATTATCGTTTTATTGCTGTACATTCCGTTAACTTATTGTCAACATTTACCACCCAAAGATGATGAGAAATTCAATTTTCCAATCGATCAGCAGGAAGCCTTCCAGTCAACTCGTATAATACCAGATGGAACCTCAGTCTTTGCCTACTTTTACAAAGGAAAATCACAAAAGTAAGTATAGCATATATCGTAGGTTTTCAACCACGGGGAAATTTGAACTTTTAATGTGTCACGAAAAAAATACAACATATATACAGCATCTGATCATTCCGTATTACATTTTTTTCTGAAGACATCGTTTTCATGCTGATTCAGATTGGGGACACACACAATAACAGGTTGAAAATCGCTGGTATAAATGGTCCAACTGCACCCAAAAATGTCAACCATTTAGTATAAAATAAGATGGAATTCTAAAATTTACAGCCCAAAGATCTTTAACGGTTTTAACACCTGATGACTCTTTGGATTAGTCCACTGCTATATTCTTGGGATTAGTCTATTTCTATACAATCCCCCCTCCCCCTCCCCGTGTCGCCCTTTGGTTCCGCTACTGAATCCAGTGCTAAGCTCCCATTGTCGAGCGATCATGTTGAGAACGAAACTATTGGTCATTCGACTGATCATAGCTGATCAATAAGTTCCGATTTGAATTGGTGTTCAAGGTACATTGGGAAGCACTATGGTAACAACTGGATCATTTCAGATATCAGAATAGAGATCCAAACTGGAATTAATCTTACTATCCAATGCCTTTTTACCTAAGTCAAGAACAATAACTCCAAAACTGTTCATCCGATTATTACCAAATTCAAACTTGATCGAGATCTCGTCGATATATATACATGCATACCAAGTTTTATCAAGATCAAATAAAACTAAAGCTTCTATCGTGTCTACATGCCAAATTTGACGCGTAAGTCATGAGCAATAACTCCAAAACCGTTCGTCCGATTGAACTTGACCGAAATATTATCAATATATAATATACATACATAACAAGTTTCATCGTAGAACTAATAATATTATTGCATTATAGTGAAATGATAACAAATTAGTAGTTTGAAGCCAGGTATAGCGGATATCATGTCATGATGAAAATTCATATCCTGATAAAAGTGCAATGTATCCTGGGACGCAAGATTGAAGTGTCTGTAATAAAGTGTGTATTTAAAAATTGGCCATCAAAACATCTGTAATTCATCATAATTTTTTCTGAACTTTTGAAGTTGAAATAATGCCAAGGTTTACAAGACAAATAGGAGAAAATCAAAATTATCTTGTTATATTTTCAAGAGCTTTTTCCTTGTTAGTTTATCAAATATTTATCATTTGAAGACACAGACGATGGGGTTGTAAAAGTTAACCACGTTGAATCGATTAATCTCCACGCACAAGACGAGAAAATAAATTCAGTTGGACTGAAAATCTGTGAAATCTTGTTACTGCTACACGTGAAAAGGTACTGGCAACGAACCGAATAGTTTCAGGAACCTGTTAGTGTCTGGGTCATGCAATTCACATCAAAGGAAGCTATGTGGTTTACCACAATCTGACACAGTTAAAAAGATAACATTATAGAATAGTTAGTAAAAACAGGTGGTTATAGGTTTCTTAAAGATAAACATTTTAACATTACACCATTGCTTAGTGAAAGTCTCATTATTATATCATAACGTCTATAGTAATTTAGATAAAAAATTAGAAAAATACAGGTTTAAAAGGGCATTATAACACTAACGACCGTTATATTTTCCCTAATGTGCCGTACTAAATATCATACATAAAATTCAAAACCAAAACTCTATAAGTATGAAAATGATGTAGTATAACTTCGTGACATCAAGTCATCATCACCTGTGTTTATTATACATGAAGTCACTAACCTTTTATGTCTCACACCGTCTTGAATAAATATAAACTTAGTGGAATCTGTTGCAGAAGCTAATAGAAAATGTACTTTCTCAAATCAAAGTAACCTAAAAAAAAAAGTACCCCGAAATTTACTAAAAATATTGGCTTCAGTAGCATGTAATCGTAAAAGATGTCGTATGGATGTACGTCTCGCTTTGGAACTTCCAATACGCTCTGCGATTTCGCTTGTCTTATCTGAGGACATTAAGTTCCCTTTCGGGTATCGTGGTTCATTTTAGATACGTTTGTACTCATTGGCACAAATTTGAATAAAAGAGAAAAAGGCGGAATAATGTGGTTAATAATTGTTAACTTCCCTGTTCCTACATGTTATAAACATAGAAAACACATTTTAATTATATACTTCATTTGTTTTGACTATTAACACCCAGGAATAGAGTCATAATGATATTTTCACGAATTTTCACTTATTTACTGATATTTGTTCTTTCTGAGAAAATTGTGACATTTTCAGTGAAGTTCATGTATTAGATGCTGTTTTATTGGGTCAATATAGTTTACTAATAACTTAGCAAATTCCTCAAGAATGAAGTGGGTTTTTTTCGTCCATTGCAAACGTTTTTTTTTTTAAATTGAACAAGTTTTATCTGGAGTATTTTGCTGATTTTTTTTTGGCAAAAAGAATTGCTTACATTGACCATATTCATCTTCAAATATTTTGCCATCATTGAACTTAAAGGACAATCAAAGACTATTTTGTCATCTGCTTTGTAAAGATATATCCGGACATGCACTATTTTAAAACATATTCATTTTAAGCTTTGAAAATGGTGAGAAATATTTGCTTTAAATGATAAAGCTTATCTAGAAATGTTTTGCTATCGACAAGACCAGACATTTTTGCTATCAATGAACGTGCTTTATCGAGACATAATTATATTATCAGTGAGAACTTCATCAAAATGTTTTGCTATCGGCGAGGGTGTATTTAACCAGAAATTTTTTTTTCTCATCAATGAACAAGTTTTTACCAGAAATATAATTTTGCTATCAATGAACATGTTTTACCAAGAAATGTTTTGCTATCAATGAATCAACTGTATGTAGAAATAATATCAGCGGAAAAGTTTATGACAGATATTTTGCTATCGACGATGAAATGTTTTGCTTTGTTTAAAAGAAAAATATATTTTGCTATCAATGAACAAGCGATAGTTATATCATTAAATATATTGCTATCTACTTTTGTTGCTATCAATGAGCTAGTTGAAGTCAAAAATATATTTTGCTATCAATGAACGTGCTCCATCAAGAACTATTTTACTATTAATGAACAAGCTTCATTTAGATATAGATTTAGATCTATCGCGAATAATTTGCTATCCCCAGTTCGATCTAAAATATATAACCATTAAAAGATACGGATCGGATTAGCGAGTTGTTTAGAACTTGTAAGGTTATGAAAAATAGGTCTGTTTTGTGTATGTAAAGAGTAGACTAGTATTGAAATTTACCTTAAAGGCAATATAAACTATAACGGCTACTGGAATATAAATTGTGGTTGAGTTGTCGACGACTATATATAATGAAAGATGTATATCGAAGTTTCAGCCTATTTAACAGTCAGTATATTGGCATCGTAATATCAACCTTGACACGGGATTTAATTAACTCTAATCATGTTTACTATTACACATAATACTATATAGTCTTAGGTTTACTATATCTCAATTACTATTTTCCACTATTTAAATGGTGCTTTTTAATTTCGCCAAATTTCCATTAAAACGGATACAGACATTAATTGTATTTATATAATAGTCTGTTACTTTTTAATAACTCATCTGTATTATATTATAGTAATTTTTGTAGATTAATTAATTGACATACTCTATGAAAAATCAAAATAATATTTCCTGCCAAAAGTATTCAATTTGACCCATTTTAGATATAATATGGTTAATGAATTGACAGTACTTAGGGTTTGATTAACTATTGCGAATAAAAGTCAAATAACTTTGAAGACAGATCCATTGCTGTGAACATTTGAATTTGTTTTCTTGTCTATTGCGATGTTGAGGATGTTACGATATGTATTCATGTCCACAATAAAACATTTCGTTAGGCATCTTCTCAACGTTAGGCTATTATGAATCGCGAAGACGTCCGTGAGGGAGTCAAGACAACAACAATGGCGGCGCCATATATAAGAGGCAGACAGACTCAATGGGGGAACATGACTATCCATGCTGAAATCAGAATCCGGCTACTTTGTCACAAGAAAATTTTAAAAAATTGAATTGATTTGGTGCATTCCGACACATATTTAGGAACAAAAACGTACAAAATTCAAATTTTCAGAGAATAAGGTGGGGGTACAATTCGGGATGCAAACTATTTTTCTAGGGGGGCAAATGCCCAACCACCCCTGTAACCCCACTGGCGCCGCCATTGCAAGACGTTTTCTTCTCCGTGACATAACTTTGACATACTTATTTTGGCAAGAATATAGTAGTATAACTTCGTGACACCCACTCTAATCGCATTGCCATTTGCTATGATATTAATTGTGCAATATTCTTGTATATTTCAGTTACTTTTTCCGTGTGGAGAAAAACAATTCACCATTAAAAATTACCATAAGTCCGTGTACAGCAACCATTAGGTGGGTTATAAAAAGAGGAACATTACTACCAGACATTGAAGACGTTGAAGAAGAAGAACTTTCAGGTGATCTATTGACTTAACTTTATTACAAAAATCTACATCTCCAATAAGTGATCATAAGTTAGTTGCTTTTTTATCACCGATAAGCCAATGACTGCTTTCAGCTTTTGAGTTTTATTGAATTTGGGCTCCACAGTATTGTCATTTTGCGACTTGTTTTGTGAACTCTGCACTACTTGTGGGAAAGTGTGCGTAATTAATAATATTTCATCTTATAACCAAGTATTTATCCTATCACAAACGAAAGGCAATATTATGTAATAAGCACACTTCTTTGATAAAATTAAGCACATAACGACATTTATCGGGTAATTATCAATAATTAGTTGAAACGTTAGATGATAATAATAACTAAAGGGTACTTTCAAATGGAGATCCTGTCCAATAATGGCAAGGACTTGTTTGAGAAAGGTATCAAAGTTTGACTCTGAAGAGTTCTACGAGCAGGTCTCGATAGGGACCAATACGGAGTCATAAAACCGTATAAGAAAAAGAACAACCTCGAAATCAACAGAATTGGAATTTTTAAGTGAACAGCTACCTATGGATCATTAGATACTTTGTAGAATCGCAAAGCAAGGTGTCTTCGAAAAGGTTACACTGGTACTGTCCAATTTAAGGCAAGAAATTCTTTTCGATATTTTCTGAATAAAATCCGATGATTAAATATGAACTGTGAGCTTATAACTAGGACTAGATTATAAAATATATTATAAAAACCTCCATCTGGTTATATTGGTTTACAATTTCTACTTCACAATCATTGATTTTTCAAGATAAGGTTTATTTGTTAAGTCTAGACAGTATTTATCAAGAACTAATCACATATCATGAAACCAATCCAGGTATTTTTTTTTATGATAAATATATAGAACTGGAAATTGGTTGCTGTAATTGAAATTAAAGTAATGATCAGGAAAATGTGCAGCCAAATAACTATTAGTTATCTGAGCAAGCCGTATGAGATACATGTTCTTTTAGCAACGGTACGATGACTCTCCATACCTAGCTGTATTAAAACATACTTCTTTCCAGTATTGTCTTATGAGGTCATTGAAGCTCTTTGGCGTTTTCTTTCAAAGACATTGCATGGTATGCAGATGTACCCATATAATGTTATTTTATTGGTTCGGACTGAACATTTATGGGCTGTTGATGTCAAATTGTACTATTCCAAGAAGTCAAACCCATTTCGTCTTAACGTTTTTCTTTGCATAAGTTCTCGATCATAGGGCGCTTCCATTGCATGATTCTAGAAAATAAAATCCATATCAAATTAAAAAGAGAAGATGACATATGGAAAACTTAAAGGAGCTTAGAAACGTCAACGTCAACGTCAACAATATTCTTAAATAATTAATGTTTATCAGCAGGCACACACCGAAACAACGAGATGTAGTCGGAACCTCTTGTGAATTGCAATATTTAGTGAATTGCCATCGAAAAGAAAAATTTATGCATATTAAAAACATGTAATATCAAATGAATAGTAATAAACAGCCGATCTGATATACAACGAACTGTGGCTTTTTCATACTTGATGAAAATGAAAAAATCCCATAACGTTTACTTCTATTTCAAATATTTCCTTTTCTACCAAGGTGGTATTTTAGAACAGGTGTATTTATTCAAAATAATTCCCAATTAAATAAGCTAGAGTTCAAACCGATTACAACTGGCTTATGACAATTTGATTATACTCTTGCACTCGCTTTGGTTGTTTTTCTGGCTCTCTTCTTCAATCTTATGAATTGAATGATCGTCTTCATATGTTGTTTGGTAATTGAGAAGGTTAAAACGTAGATTCTTAATGCACCCAGCGAAAGAAACTTTCTCGCACCAATCAACCTTTTGAAAAAGTTAAGTCTTTAACAATACTGGTATTTATAGCATTAAGTGATTTGGAGGAAATATATTTGGAGGCATCCCAGTTTACCTGCGATAATATGTTATAGGAGCATTTGTTGTATTGGCATAATCAGAATACCTTTCTTTCCACACATGCTATTTCGTTGCTATATATTTCCCACTTATGTTATTGCAGCCTGCTGAATCTTTCTAAGAATGTGTGACCTTCCACAGTTCTATTTTATTTGTCTACCATCGGCTACTTTTATAAGAAATACTTAGTAATTTTAGAAATATAAGTATAGGCCTTCCCTATTTACATTTCTCGAATAATAGTTCGTGGATTACATCTGGTGCTTTTGGAATCAAATCAACATTTCAATCAAACTCTTTGAAAATATTATCCCAATTCGGTTAAGTCTTTAGGAATGATACTATTTACCAAAGTCCTTGAAACAAAAAGAAGTTACAGGATATTTTTGGGTTCTCTGAAAAAGATGAGAATTCGACCAAGATATGGCCATGCCACCCATATCAGTCTTAACTTATACACATTGAAAATATCTCGGTGTTGTCATTAACTTACCATTCATTTCAACCGCCAGATGTCAATTATAATACATCGGTATTACGTCGGTTTAAGTCATTCCTTTTAGGAAATTGGTATATTGGTATATGTACCTTTGCAGGCATTCGTATTGGTAAATGCTTATCTTCGTTTTTTTATCGTCAAACCTTTAAATATTCCTTTGTGTTATAACCTTACTGTAAAGTCAATACGTTCTACCTTCAGATCCGGATCCAGATCCTTTCCACGCCCAAAGATCAGTTAGTGAAAATCCTGAAGCTGCTTATAGAGTTATTGGAAACTTTACAGGAAAGAAAGCAACCACCTATTTTCACCGTCGTGTACGTTATGGGTTGTATATGTTGGAAATTATAGCTGTAGACAGTGATACCAGTGCCAAAATATACGGAACGACTACTCCAAGATCAAATAATGCCATGTCGGTACTGCCTCTTGATAAATCGGTCAGAATAACTTCAACTTCAGAAAGGATGTTTACTATTGAATGGAATAAAGCAAACGGTGTTGTTGAAGGATTTAATAGTTCTATTCAGTATTGTGTGGTCGTGAATCGTGCTAAAAATTTCAATAATTATTGTTCAGTTTGGTCAGCCAAGGCAACAGACGAAGGTTCTTCGGCTCATAGTGGTTTTGGTTTTTCGTGGGAGAAAAACACCAAAAAACGATCGAAGCGTGGTAATAAGTTATTTCATAAGTGTATTGGATCTAAAACACAGTTCACTTACAAAAAGGCGAAATTGGGAAAATTATATTACGTGGATGTGTTTGTTTTGAATAGACAATATAATATCGATGCCTCTTACAGTGGTACAAAAATCAAAACTTCGAGAAATTATCTCCTTAAAGATGGACAAAGACAAACTGTTAAATTACAGAAAGGTACTGTTAAACAGCAAGTGATGTTTCACACAAAACGTAAACTAGATTCCGCAGTTTTAGAACTGAAATCGTGTCGTGGTAAATTACCTATAACCATGTTTCACGGTAATAACAGTATCCATAAAACTGTAGTACGCAATATGAAAATATTAAGAATGAGAAATCTGCCCGAGGGACAATATACCATAGAATTTACTGGAAACAGAAATCGTAAAAGGGTTGTATCTGTTTTGTTAATATCGTCGATATACAAAAAGCCTCGATTACCGTTAGATACGAAAGTGAAAGTAAGAGCAACGTCTTGTAATTCTATAACACTGTCTTGGTTCGCTACCCATGTTAAACAAAGGTACTGTTTGTATAAGCGTCAGTCATCAACTCTTCCGAAGAAGAGAAGTCATCATTGTTTGGAGATGGCTGGTCGACGGAAAAAAGACAAGGTCCTTTGTGTTCGGATGAGGTACAAAGATCGATATAAGCCAATAAGGAAAACCGTTAAAAATTTGAAACCGAATACGAACTATGTATTTGATGTCTATGTTAATAGAGGCAAAGGAGCTTCACTCTCGTATAAAAGTGTCATTGCACGAACAAAAAATTGCAATAAATGATTTCCCTTGAAGAAATCCTAAATGTTATTTTTTCGACTCCTTAAGCCTGGAGAGAATTCTTGGCTGGTTCGGAATACTATGACACAACCAACCATCATCTGAAGGTGGTCACACAGCTTCTCCATTGGCTTCTGGTATATAAGTATAGCACTCATCATTGTGTTATGTGTCCCATATTGCCAAATTCAGTGTTGCTGTAATCTCAAGATAAGAAAAGGAAATCAGACAATTTAATGTCGATATTAAGTCACGAAAAGTGCTCTTGAATGTGTAGAATGAATTGTACAAGAAGCGAGGTCAAGTGTAGTTGTATGGCAAACGATGTTTAGTAGTCGACGGTTCTGAAGATGAATGACCTGATCGACAGGGTCATATTAAGAGACTATTGTTGATGTGATGTCCATTTACCTGATAAAAATGGATTTGTGCTCATATTGTGAATTTGTCGAGACAAGTTGAAGTTGGGTATAGTTATTGATATTTTTGTGGATATGGACATGGTGTTGGCATATCAAAACTTATATCATAAACAAGGTTGAAATATATTTTGTTATTATATAAAGGAGAAATTAAATATATGTATGTGCCGGTCTACATTGTTAAGTGTTGTTAATCGTTCATTTGATATTATATTATTCTTTCATTCATATAATCCAGCTTTTATTTATTGAAATCCAAAGACGATGAAATTTATTTTGAGACAAGAACGTTGTTGAGGTTTGAGCTACTTGGTGCTGCAAAATGGCATCATTTTCAGAGAACCTGTATAATGTGTTATTGAATAAATTACCTACAATCTTGAAAGGTAACGACGTATAAAGGTTAGCGTGTATAAAAGATATGAATATTAGTATATGTTTTATATCTGTATAGCCATATGGAATGTGTAAACATTTCGTTTATGTTACAGATCAGACAAGTTTATTGCAATCATGTTTTCTATGTAAGTGAAAATCATTAACGTGTCTATCAATATTTTCAACATGTCGGTCTGTTGCCCAGTTCCAATCGTCAAAATGTGAAGGTTCGCTTTACATTATTATGCTCATATTGTATATACACATTTCATTCCGTACAAGTTTTTCATATTTGTTTTTTAATTTATAAATTCAAGATGCAATGCTTTATAAAATACACCATTAGGATACAATTCAGCACAAAAGCAGCTTCGTATCACATGCGCGCTGGTTAGAATAGCGCAGTTAATGTGTTATAGTCCCGTCACACCGCACTGCGACCATTTACGATCTTAGGGCAACTACTTATTTGCCGACAAACGTGAAGAAAACGCAAGAAAATGTCAATTTCAGTACAAATCATTTTTATTGCGTTTATGGAGATGTTGCGACGCTTATTTAAAGACATTCTCGATTCTGTAGCGATTTCACCGGCGATTATTGGCGACAATGGCGCCCACCGTAAGGTATCTGACGCTTCCTTATACCACGCTTAGGGCAACCTTAACATGCTCTAAGATAATTGTCTGTCGCCGCAGCAGTTTTTCTTTCCGGTGTGACGGGGATATTAGCAACACTGCGGTGCACTTGTCTAGTATAGGTTTTGTTATCTCTGCGTTATATCTGGTCAAGTAAGGCATGTACTTGCTATTATCAAAATCAAAACGGCTTTTATTCGGGTTTATATTTTATATTTCTATAATTATTTATCTGTTTTGTTATCAAGAAACTTAGAAGATTATAAATTCTGTCGTTCAAATTTTGTATGACGGAATCTAGGTTCAGGACGAAAACGGTAAATTTGTATTGGACAAATGGTTAGTACGAGAAAATTGGGGTGTGGTGTGTTAACCTGTTAGTTTATGGGTATTTGAAATAACCTCAACAGAGGATTATAAAAGGCTTAATTTTATAGTTTATGTCAAAACCCAACCCTCACACATTTGAGCTTAAGTATTATCTAGAGTAGAACCGGGGCTATTTTTAAAAAGGGGATATTGTACGTATATATGCTATAGTACACCAAAAATAAAAACCATGGACGAACGGCTGTTTTAAAAAAATTCAATATTTTGGTTAGATTGAGTGCAATATTCAAGAAACGGGGTGCAGCAAGGGTTTGTTTTTATAGATCAATTTTGTTATTTTTTTCGTTAAAGGGATAGGTCCGTCTAAACAATTGTACTTGAGTCTCAGAAACGTCGAATTTTAGCCTTCAAATCCAGAATTAGAATTAGACTCTGCCATATTTAGAAAAGACATATAGAATAGAAATTCTAGTGAGGTATTTTTGAAGGAATTTTGCGAATTTTGTACATTTCTTGTACTTCTGAAGACTATTTACATGTATTCAAGACCCAAAACAAACCCCAAAAATTGCGAATCTGTCCCTTTAAATTTCATACTTCTCAAAATCCAAAAAGAAATATCTAGGACTTGCAGTTTAATACTCTGAGGATTTCCATTAGTTTCTTTGGGAAAAACTTAGAAAAGTGATGAATATTGAAAGATGTTTATGAAAAAATAAAATAGAAAGGGCAACAATATACATTCTGGAGGTTGTGATTCTCATTAGTAAGAATAATTTAAAGATGGCATGTACCAAATTGTCTTCAATCTTCGGTTTATTTGAAATTATAACTGTGTTTATTATTTGCTAGTCTTTAAACTACTGAAATTATATGCCTTGATTTATTGTATAATATTGTTACATGTTGGTCATTTTATTATTCATGTAATAAATGCAATTAATTAAATGATTAAAGCTCCATGTCTCTTTTGTTGTGTGTGACATAGGTTTTAGGGGGGGGGGGGGGGGTATAACTTTGATTTAAAAGTGTTGTCTACTGGTTGAGACGTGGGCTTCTATTGTATTTCTGTTCGCTTTTGGATATTTTAGACACAATGTAGGCTGTCCAGCATTCATTGTCAAAAATTAAGGACTAATTTTAGTGTTTCCCATTGAATATAAAATATGTTAAGGAATTTTAGTTTTAGCAAAACTAAAATAAATTGGGATTTTTTAAGCCGCTGGTTATGTCGATCATAAATCATATCGAGAAATGGGCCGATTGCTAGCAACTGTGATTAAGTGCATTTTCATAGATCCTGATTGCCAAAATCGACGACAAGATCCAAAGATTATAAGATATAAGATTACACGATTACAGCTCAGGTTGATTGGATGCCGTCTTGACTCTTCACCATTACAGTCTATAAATGGTAAGGCAGGATATGGGTATTGCTGATCTGCCTTTATAAATAGGAATGTAAGAAGTCCTTCAACCTGGATGCAAGGTCGTCGAGAATCATTTTAACAAAGAATAACAACTAAGGTTTACGGTTTTGGCCAAACACCCTGCCTTATCCATTTACGGCTGCGTCGTTTGGATAGTCGACCCAATGTAGCAAAAAGTAATTTTTTTGAAATGTTCTCATACAAGAATTTCTCTTGAAATATTTCCCAAAACTTGTGTTCCATGGGAATCTTAAATTCTTTATTGAAAATGGAAAGAATTCCCTACCAGGAGTTGTGGTGTTTAATTCTGATTCGTATATACAATAACTTGTTATTTCTGACATAAATTCAATTACATTGATATAGATTATGTTTGGTTTCAAAAACTGTATTGCAGCGAAATATTGGCCAAAGACCAGTGTTGTATATTCAATTTAGTTTGTGTTTAGACTTGTGAAGAGCACGAAATTAAGTGACATTTTGACGTTCAATTTCCAGTCTTATTATCAAAGCTCTTTCAGTAATATCGAACGTGGCCAGACTAATCTATGAGAATGAGAGAAGTAGTTATTGTCTATAAAGATTGTCAGGACGGTCTGATATAGACTTGATTTCCATTACAAATTACATCTGACTCACGATATTTAGTTATTCCCTACCTTTTAAAATGGTCACGTTATTGTCTGGTTTCATCGAGAGGAGATGAATTGTTGTAGCGAGGGAATAGTGATAATATAGTCAGTAGTCTAGCTGGTGTAATAAAAACCAAGAGAGGTTTAGAGTTGAACAATCAGACATAAGATTATATGAGCTGACTAGAAATCTACTGATGAGGTTAATCTTTCAATCTCTCTAGTGATCTCTCCCAATTCACAACGTCTGCAGACTTCTTCAAGATTCCATTCAATAATATTGGGTAGTCCGAAGGTCTGTTTGTTGAATTGAAAACAGGAATACCATCGTCTATAGAAGTCACATTTGGTGCCACTCGTACCTTGGTCTCAGCTAATATTCAGCTCAGCCAATCAGTAATAGTGTCCACAGCTTACGTCGAAATGTGAGCCTTCAAATCCTGAGTGTCAGAGACAAGACTTTCGGATACCCCAATTTTCAGTACGAAATAAGCTTATGATCTTAATAAAGTTACGCAAACAGTGAAATTTCTTGATTGAGGTCTATATGAACGAAATGTGCAATTTTCGGCTCTAGATTATGATGAAGGCCCAAATCAATTCCAGAAAATGTCGTCAGACGGACTAGTAATGAGAATGAAATGGTGAAATATGTAGGCATATAAGTCTTTGTATACATTTTATAAATGTTAAGAGAAATAATTCGCCAATCGTACCCCAATATAGAAAATTTCATAGAAACTGGACTTACAAATTCTGTAAATTAATTTATCAGGTAGATCAAGTGTTAGCTCACCATGGCTATTTCATCTTTCTATGGTCAATATCACATTTAAATTATTAATTTGTAGGCTATATTTCGTAAGTAAGTAAGTCAGTAAGTCATCATATTCTATAATTGGAAGTATTTTACAGTGGATCAAATAGATAAGTGAGGGCCCGGGAATATTTTTTTTAATATATGATTTCCTGCATTCTGTAGTTAATATTATTTAACGTCCTTACGGTAATTGAGCCACTGGCATTTCACAAAAAAAACTTTACAGTTAGACCTACTTTCGAAAAAATATTTGTATAGGTTGCTTCCCTTGAGGTAAGAAATTTATCCCCATATTTTCGCATTTATCTTTATTTGTCCGAAAATTGTCTGTTACTAACTACTTAATACATAACACTTTCTCAAATTGTACATCAAAACCTATTTTGTCCTCTCGGTGTTGATTCTCCTGAGCAAACCAAAAATACCTTTGTGTCTAAGATTTACGGAAAATTAAATATTTGTTGTCACATAGAATTTACAAGAAAACAAGTTGCGCCCCTTAGATAGCTTCTTTTATCGAGAAAACGTAATTGGTATCAAAACAAGTCTTCATTATCCAGACTGAACTTTCATTTAGTCATGTGAGAATGAATGACTGGATAAACAGAAAACGAAAATGAATGAGGTGAATATAATTTTTTGTATTATTTGCAGCATATCTCGGTGGTTGAATATTATTCCAGCTCTTTGATTTTGAAAGATAGTCCAAAGAGAACGCTGAGTATGCATAACCAAGACAGAGCTGTACGTGCAACTAAAAAGAGGAATCACAAAACCTTCCTTCCTTTTATCCTCCCCTTCCATCTCTCTAATAATAGTCGGAAAAATTCTGATTCTGTTAATCTACTAAAACAGATTTATTTACCACATATAACATACAGGCCTGTAGCCAGCCAATGTCCGATCAAGGGGGGCAATCTAGGTGCCCCCCTCCCCTCCCGGAAAACTTTGTGAATTGTTACACATTACTGTAGAGTTATTGCTGTCTTTACGACCATTGAAAGCCTGGACTTCCTGAAATGCAATTTCCTGGCGAATTTAAGGTTCAAGATTATTTGTATTGGGTGTAAGGGATCTTGCCTATAAAATTTTGAGAATTAGATGCCTAGAAACAAGATTTCCTGACATATCCGCGACATATCCCAGGGAAATTAAGATTCAAGATTATTTGTATAGGGTCTGAAGTGGTAGAATTTTGAGAAATAGATGCCTGGAAACGTGATTTCCTGACATTTCCCAACTAAATTAAGGTTCAAGATTATTTGTAAAGCGTCTGAAGTGTGTCGCTTAGAAAATTTTGAGAATTAAACGCCCGGACACACGATTTCCTGACATTTACAGACGAATTTAAGGCTCAGGATTAAAGACTCCTCGTGACTCGGTAAAATGAATTAATGTATTTAGAAATAACAATTTACACCAGTTAAATAACAGTAAATAAATAAAAAGTAAAGTAAATAAACAGTCAGATTTAAAACTTCGTAAAATATTATATTATACAAGATTCATTGTTCCTCTTTCTGTGCAGATGAAAACGGAAAACCTTGTTTACTGTTTTAGTATACAAGTTATTGGTTGAATAGGTTGGAGAACTCAAATTGGTAAGAAAAATGATAAAAAAGATTTTAACAAATAGTTTTTTGCGTTTTTCTCGAAAAGTATTTTCGCGTCATACGAGGTTTCAAGCGATAATATCAAACGTCTACTGTATTATTTTGTATGTTGGAACTGAATATTTGTTAATTTGTTGTATTAAATTCTATTACAGGAACTGAAAAGGTCATTATTCAAGTTCATGTCCAAGTAAGTTTCTTCTTTAGTTTTTATACCAGTACTTTGATATAAATATGCTGTATAATGAAAAAGAATTTAAACTGAATAATTGAATACAGATTAATTTTATTGAAGGCCTACTATTTGTGAGGTTCAATATTTTAATGTGATATCTACCCTAAATGTCTCATAAATGGATTGAAGGATATTTTCTAGTGTTTATCTAGATGTATCTGGGACACTTTGACTACATCCCGAACAACTAAGAACATGTATCTGATATCCAAATCAAAAATTCTAACATGCAAATATCATTTATAACTTTATAGCTTTTTTTAAAATATTATTTTGTGTTTGTAGTGTGGAAGGACTTGATGCTATAATTGTAACAGATAGAGATGGTGTGGTTATGTTAAAAGGTATGTACAGGTATTATTAAAATGATAATAATGGTAAGTCAAGGTCTTATTTTCTCAGTCTGTAGTACTGTAAGGATAGTACCAGATTTACTATTTCCATTAACTAGACCTGGCCATGATAGATTTGGTTGAGTGCCAAAATAAGGACTTCAATTTTCAGTTCATTTCAACCTAATAGTGTGAATATACTTTGTACCAATGTCTTGGGTAAGACAAGCCATAGTTTTCTCAGCCTGCAGTACTGTTAGGATGGTACCAAATCATAACTTGGTGTTAAGTAAAGAAGGACATAAGTTTTCATTTCATTAATAGTAACCTAATAGTATGATCAATGTACTTGGTATCAATGTCTTGGGTAAGTCAAGCTTTGTTCTGCTCAGCTTGTGGTACCGTTAGGATGGTACCAGATCATAACTTGGTGTGGATATATCATTCTCAATAATTAGAAATGACCATAGTACACTCTGGGGTGTCAAAAAAGTAGGACTTACATTTCTATTTCATTTCACTGATAGTAATCTAATAGTAAGAATGTACTTGGAGCCCTTTTCTTAAGTAAAATTTTAGTATAAGTAAACTTGGCATTGTGGCTGGAAATAACACAAGTTGTAAGTTTATCTATAGACCAACAAAAATCATGTAATACAAATGATAAATAGCTGATGTAGTCTTTGGTTTCAACTCAACGATAAACAATTTTCTGATAATGAAAAGATAATATGAATTAAGCTTAAAGTATGTGAATCTGATGTTTGAAGAGGAGACTCTTTATTTCTTATAAATCTATACAAATAAATAAATAGATTGTCAGCCTTATAATTTATTAGAAATCTAATATAAACTTTCACATACTCTTTCTGAACTTTGGTTAATCGCGAGGTTTTTAATCTGAAATGAAGCCAATATCAATAATTTACAACGTAAGACACAGTGGGGGGTGAAGTAGAGATGCAAAGAACTTAATGTAATTTAGTTTAAAGGTACTTTCTCCCAAAAATCTGTTAAAATGACTATCTATATCTGAACCATCGGTCTTGATGTAAATGCCAGTCAAAAATATTAACAGAATGCCTAAGTCTTACCTTAATGACAAATATCAGATGTCATTATGAATATGCTTTGATATATTCATATTATTGATTGATGTAACATAACATTATACAAAAGAAGAGATCTGATCAAATTGATTTACCTTGTTGCTTATGAAGGAAAAATATATTTGATTTGTAGCCCAGATGTTGCACTGTTGTCCTGATATAAAAATTTGAAGCTGTTATTAAAGAAGGCAATATTTTGAAAAAGCAATTCCTGTTGAATTTTTTCTGTGTGTACTTTGAATGCAAAATTCATTGTACTGACAACACAAATTCATTATTTAATATATTTAATATATTTGAAGATATTGAACATATTTCACTGTTGTACTTCTATTATAGTACACCCTTGAAAAATTTTAATTTTTGGTTCTAAGAATTTAACTGAATTATTTACTAATACCTATAATTTAAACTGTTTATTTCAGTTGCTCATGAATCAGTACCAGATCAAGTTACCAGACATCAGTTTTTATCAGTATTTGGTTCTATGAGTGATCAGGCTAGTAAATTAGGACTTGGAACCAACCAGAGAATTATTTCTTTATATGACAATTATCAGGTAAAATTCCTGTAAATTTCAGATCATCATAGTAATAATGCTGTGTACATGTAGAGGCAGACTCAGGGTTTGGATCACCAAAAGCAATCCGTGGGTTCATTGGGTTTAATTTTTTGGCTCTTCAAATTTATATAAATATGATAGTCGAGACTGGATGAGCTGATAAGTACAAGTAGGGTGAGAGCAAGGAATTATCACAGGGTTGGGTCCTAAGTAAGTCCATTGGCCCAAAGGATCCAAGCTGCTCAGTCCACCTATTAACTGTTTAGTAGTTTTGAGTTTTGGCTTAGTATTTAGTGTACTATATATAAATGTTAGTTAAAGTGCTGGCATTTGGAGCTGATCTTTTAAAAATAGAAATGTAAATTCTTGTTGTTTAGAGAATGCTAAGCTTCAAGTTTTTACAGCTTAATG
Organism: Lottia gigantea; assembly: GCF_000327385.1. NCBI lineage: Eukaryota > Metazoa > Mollusca > Gastropoda > Lottiidae > Lottia > Lottia gigantea. Next base: position 1,178,870 of record NW_008710347.1, read on the forward strand.
TTACAGGCTTCAAAAACTATTCCAGAAAGATGTATTGAAACTCTCATTTATCAATGGGGATTGTGGAATCCAATCAAAGAGTGGCACTTTTTGGGAATTGAATTGAAATCAATTGTGCTATTTAAAATATATAATATATGATGTATTATATTCTGATATAGGTTGTACAGATAAATAAACAACCATTATTAGTGACAATGGTAGGAAGTAGTGAAGCTAATACAGGTAACTTTATATTATATTATATTACTTATTTCTTATACATTACTTATATCTATCATATCTTTGCCTTCTCTGATCCTAATATAAAAGGTGTAATGTTGGAAGGATTTAATAAAAAAAATTTGATGGCCCAAGGCATGATGTATAACTATTACTATATCAGATAAATGTTGATGGAGTTATGGGACTTGAAGTGTTAGATTGTTGTTTCTCTTAGAGGAACAGGCTTTTGGTAAAGTTTGATATGGACTAATTTTTAAAGAAAGATACCAAATAGAAGAATTTTGCAGCTGTAATACATGGTTAAGATTCATTTTTAGGAAATGATACTAAAATTTGTTCCCTTCGAATTCCCTTTATTCGATGTTAACATTTCAGCAATAGATTGTATACATTCCAGTTTCAAAGCATTGATCACTTCTAAATTAATATATAGTCTGTTTGACTTAATGAAATGTATTAATTTTTCAGGTGAAATATTGAATTTAGAGAAAGATTTAGATATGTTATTTAAAGATTTATCCACAGTGATACAGATGACATAAATAACTATGTATATTAATGTATTGTATATTATGTATATATTTATATGTATATTTGAATAGTTCAGATAACCTCAGATGACCTTTTCCTTCAGTATAATTGAAACAAAATTAATTACTTATTAAACTTTTTTTGTTAACTTGAAAGTTTGTTTTGATAAACATGTTTATAGTATTTTATGCTGTTAACAATGATTTCTACCATCTTAAAGAGCTCCACGTCAGCTGTCTGTGTCTCTTTTCAGAAAGGATGTCAGATTCTCATTATGATAAAAATTATGAACAAAAATTTAAGCTCTTAGTAAAATAAGTGTGCTCATTGAAATGACTATCCATTTAAGTTAAGAATTTAGTTGTAGCTTATGACTCTAATATTGAAACTTTTACAGTAATTAATATAATTATTTGCAGTCAATGCTGTTATGAATATGTTTGTTATTGTTGATATTGTCATGTATCATTTATGTTTATCTGAAAGAATAATGAATACTCTACTCTGCTCTGTGTGTATATTTCTTAATTGCACAGAAACTGTAGGTAATATTTCATTGAAAAATATGTCAATATGCCTTTATTGTTGAATGGTAGATATATAATTGGAAACTAAGTATATTTATGTATTATCTCTGTTCCAGCAATATTATTATAGTTTTAATTCTTTGATACTTTTATTTTTTGTCTCATGTAAACTTGTCTTGCATCTGATGTTATTTTAAGATAGAGGATTTTTCCGATGGGAGTTAAAAGTAGGACTAATTATAGTTTCTATTGCAAAAAAAGTTAAAAAAAGGTGCATTGTGTAGAGTGATAAAAGTTCCAGTTGTCTTTGTTTTCCAAATATTACAAGGTACATGTATCTGAATTGAAGAAAAATTTCCTACAATTTTGCAAAATTGGTAGGTTTTGAACTTTTGATCCATGGTTGTACCTGTATGTTTTTCAGATGTAGCAAATATTGATACTCTCGATATGTACTGTATAATAATTATCTGGGAGAGGGGCCTATTGGCAAAAGTTTCATTTTATATTCTGGTATAACAAGAAAGAAAGGAGTCAATTTTATTGCACTTTGCAAAATCATGTAATAATGTTAGAATTTTAATTTTTTGTTAAATAAAAATTGATAAACTTTGTATTGTTTTGTATTATATCAGTCCCTTGAGGAAATAAGAGAAGCTATTGCGGCTCTATGACAATAGCTCATAATGGAGGTATCTGAATTATTTTTTAATAAATATTTATATATATTTTTCTGGGGTTTCCTTAAGCTTGACTAACCATCAGAATTGGACCGTCATAATTAGTCAGTATAGTAGAGGTTCAGGATTTCTTCAGAAGAAATTGAACAAGAGTTAAATTATCGTTTACCAGGCGTTGCTCAACAGAACAAATTGATGTGTCTTTAATTAATTTGTGATCAATGTCAACTTTGAGACAAGGGTGCTGCCAGTTACTTTGATTGTGCCTAATACTGTTATTTGAGGAAGTTTGTTATGTTCAGAAATTTTAATCATGTCTTCATGTATAAGTACATGAACCAGGAATAAAAATTATATTTTGAACAATATACATATCTCGGGCCTTTCTTCGAGAACAACCAAGTACGAATTTTTTGCAACTTTTTTCATGTGGGCAACACTTACAGTTACATTGTTACATTGCAGTTTTAAGCAGAAAATTTGACTTGTAACAGTGTAGAAAGTTCAGGAAATAGAATTAGAAATATTAATTAATGTTTAAAAAATGTCATTTCCGGATGCTAAATGTTAATATGAGATCAAGCCGTAAAAAGATTAATATTATTAAAGAAAGTTGAAGATTTCCTTGTCATTATACAATAACACCAGATAATATTGTGTCCACTATCAGAGAAGATATTAGTGGACAATGGTCAAGATGGAAAAGGGAGTAAGTTTATTGTATATTTCTTTGTTTTTTAGCTATCTTATCATTGACCATTGTAATATGTAGGTCAAAACCATTCTTTTTCATCAACCTGAATATTGGTATCGTAAAGTTTCAGATGTTCTAAATTACGATGGATATTATTTTATTTTTTAAAAACATGTAATTAATTTAAGTATTGTTGCACATTGTAGATTGTTTCCATTCTCATAGCATTTGCTGTATATTATCAAGGTATGTTTAAATTTGAATAATGTTCAGAATTCCGAGACTCTTACAAAAGTAGAGAGGTTTTGGGTTGAATAATAAAAACAATAAAAACAGCCTGATATCAGTGGCGGGTTAAATTGTACCCTCACTTCTAGGGGAAGAACCATTTCAGATACTCGATGGGAGGCTCGCGCGTATTGTCCTTCCTAGGGGCTGTCGCAATCTTGACATTTTAATTATAATTTATGATAAAACTGTTATTACAAATTGCACTATATAGACTCTTTTTTAACAGGAACTGAAGCTCAGGTACAAGCACCTAGAATTGTCTGTTATTATACTAATTGGGCTCAATACAGAACTGGTGGAGGACAATTTTTACCTACTGATATTAACGCTGAGATGTGTAGTCATGTTGTTTATGCTCATGCTGGTATTAATCTAAATTACTCTATAAGATCAACAGAATGGAATGATTTGCCGTCTGACAACAGTCCGGGAATGTAAGATATTCTAAAATTTCATTATGCATCCCCATTTTAGGCAGTTCCTCGAAAAGTTCTTCTTCTGATCAAGAAAAGATATATTTTAATGGGTATCTATTTTTTTATAAGCAAATCTTTGAATTCGCGAAATTAACATCAAGTTGTCGTATAGGTAAATCTTTGAATAAGTGAAATGAACATCAAGTTGTCGTAAGTAAATCATTGAATTCCTGTAATGAACATCAAAATTGTCGTAGGTAAATCTTTGAATTCGTGAAATGAACATCAAATTGTCGTCGGTAAATCTTTGAATTTGTGCAATGAACATTAATTTGTCGTACATTAATACTGGAATTCGTGAAATGAACATCAAGCTGTCGTAAGTGAATCTTTGAATTCCTGTAATGAACATCAAAATTGTTGTAGTAAATCTTAAAATTTTTTAAATGAACATAAAAATATCTTGATCTGGTATTGAACATCAAATTCGTAAATATATCTTGGAATTCTTGTAATTAACGTCAAATTCTTAAATATATCTTGGAATTCTTGTAATTAACGTCAAATTCGTAAATATATCTTGGAATTCTTGTAATTAACGTCAAATTCGTAAATATATCTTGGAATTCTTGTAATTAACGTCAAATTCGTAAATATATCTTGGAATTCTTGTAATTAACGTCAAATTCGTAAATATATCTTGGAATTCTTGTAATTAACGTCAAATTCTTAAATAAATCTTGGAATGCTTGTATAATGGACATCAAATTGTTGTATGTAAATCTTGGATGTAAAATTCGATTTTGTTAAAGCGTACATTTCAGATTTTCAGGATTTTGTTGCACTTGATGACTTAGTTTTAATTGTTTTAGGTACCCTCAAATCATCTCTTTGAAGAACCAAAATCCAGAACTGAAAGTTCTACTGTCTGTAGGAGGATTTGCTCTCAGTCCGTCGTTTACATTTCTGGTTCAATCTAAACTGACCAGAGATATATTTATAGTATCAGCTTTACGATATTTACGAGAATGGGGGTTCGATGGTATAGATATTATGTGGGAGTATCCTACACGACGTGGTAGCAAGTTGGATGATAGACAAAAATTTACATCTTTCATTGAAGTAAGTATTATTTAAGATCAATCCCAGCATTGTCCCATTTTAACCAATCAGTCGCCCAAAAGGAGGATAAGATTTTAATGCCTAAGATTATCTTTTTAAGTCGATTAAATTTCAATGTGAATGGACCGCACAACTCTTTTTTCCTATAAAGCGTTAAGAAAATACTGTGAGTGCAAACTCTTGACCAGCAGGCTAAGAAATCAATTCAACCAAATGTTTTGCAAGTCCTTTAACCACCATCTTGAAAGGTTATATATTTGGAATTGATAATATTGACTGATGTATTCAATATCTACTTCAGGAACTCAGAGATGCTATAAACTCAGAGGCAATCGTAACCAAATTACAACCACTAATATTATCAGCTAGTGTTTCGGCTGCCAAGATGGTTATAGATGATGCTTATGACATAGTAGATATCGTAGAGTAAGTCATTATCTCATTGTTTCGACTGATAAGAAATTCTATTTAAGTTAGCTCAATATTATTCCAGAACATACGTTCATACCTGACCATTTGTATGGCAAATAGGAAAAGATATATCAAATGCTCTTGTTTTTCATAGCTAAGTTTTATTCATGGGTTCATTTATGCAGCTATGTTAAATTTTAACCAGGCTTTGACACTGACACTGTTAAGATACAATGATCATCTGTTTGTATTTCAGGGCTGTAGATTTTGTTAATATCATGTCCTATGATTTTACTGGTCATTGGGATGGTTGGACAGGACATCACGCTCCTTTATATCAAAATCCAGAGGAAGTTGGTCCCTTTACATTCAATAATGTTGTAAGTAACTGATTTATTAATTGATTGATCTAGAAAACTCAATGAACCCTATATAAATAATAATAAAGTTTTATTCTAATGACCATTCAAATCTATAAAGCATAAATATGATCATGGTTTCCCTTTGCCGTTTTTTATTTTGAAGAATCGATCAGTATTATATTGGGTTGAACAAGGGGCTCCACCATACAAAGTAAATGTTGGTATGTCACCATATGCCAGAACATATACTATAGAATCTAATAATGAAACAGTACCAGGTGTGAGATCAGTAGGACCTGGTAGAGCTGGTGCCATAACACAAGAACCTGGTGGTTTAGCTTACTATGAGGTAAAAATATTTCTTTACTTTAAAGTTGCTTTTTCAAGTATATGTCTCTTGATATTTACCAACCTTTAGAAAATGTAAGACTATCAGTCCTGTTTTGAAGTTGGTATTCATTCGAAAATGATTGGACAAATTCGATTCTGTTAAACGTAATGTTCAGACAGTAAATATTTCACAAATTGACAGGATCCTATCCACAATAAACTTTGTGAAAGTGGAAGTAAAGCACGTCCTCGCAGAAAAATGCCAGTTTTGTTCTGTGCTTTTGTACTACTGTTTAAGGGGATATTTTTTTAAGGTATGTAACATTGCAAGTGATGGAGAAATATTTTGGGATGAGATACAGAGAGTTCCTTATATGGTACTAGATGATCAGTGGATTAGTTTTGACAATGAAAGAAGTACTTTAGAGAAGGTAATTACTGATATCAGCAAGGTTAAAATTTCATTATGGATGTAACACATAGTAGAGTGTATGCATGAGTTGACTTACGTGCTGGCACGAACCAGAATCGTTTGACTATAGAGCTCCGTCTTCTCGTGCAAAAGGCCATGAGATGAATGATGTTTTAACATCATAGCTTTCTGATCCTGATTAGGCATGTGAAGGATTCGTAGAAAAGCAGATTTGTAATTACCAAAGAGAGACGTAGGCTCTGGGTGGGTTCGATATTAAAAGATTCTTCGTAAATCCTCCTAACAAAGATTATTGCATTGTGTCACCCTCTTGTATCTTAGACTATAAAAGATTGCCAAAAAAAGAGAAAGATGACCTTAACTTGAGCAAATATCAGTGATGTTACGGCGTAATATGAATTCAAATAAGTTTAATTACTCATTATTCGTCGTTTGAAATCGAAACCATTCCCCTAATATTTTCCTTTTTACAGTTGGAGTTTATTAAAAGATATGATTTTGGAGGTGTTATGCTGTGGAATTTACCTTCAGACGATTTCATCAATTCATGTGGGTCTGGAAATTTTCCGATGTTGACAACCATATTTGAGGAATTAGTTTTAAAATCTGTAATTCCTTAATGAATAGAACGTGTTCAGATATCTAAGAGTGTCAAGTAAACGAATTACCTCAAAAATCCAGCTGTAGACAATATGTTCCGTCGGTACTACGGCGTCAAAATGGCAGAAGATGGTTGTAAGTAAGCATATTAGTAATTACCATTGGAGTAGATTTGCAACTACTAGCTTCGAATTAGTTCATTTACGTCATAGACACAGACTACTGTATTAGTATTACTAATACTGATATAAAGGCACAGCGTGTATCTGACTGTTATGGTCAAAATCAACTAAAATAGTCCAGTTAATTGTTAACAATGTAGATAATTTGCACCATCATTGTCAAAAACATAGACATATTGTTGTCTGGAGAAGAAAATAGTTTAGTAATGTCTTATTATGATACAGCATTGTTTACTCATATCTTTATATTTATTATAAACTTTCTTATCATTTGAATTTGTCAGAAAGTCAAGAAAAGTAAAGAAAATGTATAATACTATAAATCGAATTGTATTTTGTTTTGATATTGTGTGCACTTGATATGTTCATATTGGGAGAAAGTTACATTTAATACTGATTCTGATGGTGTCTGAACAATCCATTTCTAAAATGTGTCATTTTTTGTCTTCAATGTTTTGACTTCTGAAGGATTAGAAAATATCATATAAAATAAGGTAAGACTTATATCATGTATTCGTCTAGGCGATAATCCGGAAGTGCAACACACTTTTAATTACCTGGAATCGTTCCAAATGATGAACGTTTCTAATTGGTACTTCATCAAAGTGCATCATTAGCAATACCTGACTTTTAGGTCTTATTAACGTTAGAAGGAAAGTCAGTTTACGAACACCTTGTATCAAAACAAAAACTTACACATTTTCTACATGTACTTTTCCCTTCAAATCGTGGTTAGATATACAATTAGAGGCTTACAATTGTCCAAATTATAAGTAAGATTTAATACCATAAACGTTTATTACAATACAGACAATTTACTAAAATAAGTATATTTTTAAATCGAATTGGTAAACGTTTAACCGATTAATCGACCCTCTAAAGTATTCTTCATCGCAGAAATTAGAGGATATCTTTTACCACAAGCACCTTTAAAATCATCTTGGTCTAGAGCCCACACCATAGCTCCTCCATAACCATGATTTATAATGTATTTCATCTAAAACATAAAAAGGGGAAACACATCGAAACGTTGCAGATATCTTTAACCCGTGATTGATGTTCCATTAAGCTGATTCTATATCAGGGGGATGGGGGGCTTTTTTCTACTAACAATATTACGAAATGCCATTCAAAAACTGTCATTCTGCTACGTGTTTACTAAGTAGTTAGCTCCGTGAAAATCACTTTCGTTTGGAAGTATACCTCCGAAAATCGAATACATATACATGTATATTACTTCAGGTATGGCATAGAATCAATTCACAACGATCTATTGTAGATAGAAAAGTAGCAACATAAAAACAGCGTTCAATATCTCTGACTACCAGTACCTTTTCTTGTAGACTTTTCTCGTCGTCATATCCGGTCCATTTGTCCCCACTATGTAATACATATGGTACTTTAGCATCGGTAATTCGGTTTACTACGGCACCTTTCTGTATCAACTTACATATCTGCAAATGTTAATATAAACAAATTGGAAAGTTTATCCCCCAAAGACTTAACCACAAAGAAATACACACAGACCCAGGTTTTGTGGTAAAACGTATTTTTTTGATACTGGAAGGGGACAATGTGGTAGAATATAACAATGGTACTGTTCAGTCAAACCTACAAGATGTATGCACAGAACCACAAGTGAATCGTGTGAATTATGAGAAGACTTTTTGTGAATGAAAAAAAAAACTTACTTCTCTATAAGTTATATCACCAGCACCGCCAGTCGCTGAGGACCCGAGACTTGATTTAGATTTGTCCACCAAATGAAAGCTTTTACCATAGAAAGGTACCCCAAGGATTAATTTAGACTTTGGTACTCCTTTCGCTACCCATACAGAGGCAAGGTAGTGCTTCAATATATGAGATAATTTTTATTTTGAACTGGTTTTTGGGATTTATTATTATTCATGTTCTGTTTGAATGACTAATGAAATATTCCCGTTTCTCAGACACAGGTACGATTGGTCAAGTGGATCTCGAACCTGTCTCTTTAAAAGCAACGGGGTTAAAAGCTAACTGGCTGAAAGTGTTTCAAAAGGTCCACGTGCCACACTCGGAGCTGTTCACAGTTCTCGTTTACGTTCTCTTTGGATGACTAATAAAACATTTAAATGCACATTGGTTAGTGAAACTTTGAGTAATACAGTAGAACGATTTCAAAGCCGTACTTACAATATTGTTTTTAGGATCACCTTGTGTTGGGTACAATGGTGCATGGTGAGCTGCTTTTAATAATTCATCCCAATCACCGTGTAGGTCATAAAGCATTAAATTGATGAAATCCAAATAGCTGAAGTATTTTGAAAATAATAAAATACCAAAAGTGAACCTTGATATTATACAATGTCCAATCTACCTGTACAGTGAAAACTGTCTGTTGTTATGAAAACAGCAAAACATTTTGTCTGAACAGTGCCCAATGTCGATACGTTATTCATATCACATGCCAGCAAAAAACTATATTTTGCATAAAAACAACAGAAAAAAAACTGAAGTGTAACTGTGAACACGCTTAAAAATACCAAAATTCCCGTCACTCCTGGACTGGAACCGACAAATAACCAATAAGAAGATATGTCGACCGCTTCAAACATGGAGAACGAGCCTGAGCACAGATCTTTCAAAGCTTCTCATGAGAAGCCATTCATGCTGAGATAAACAAGATCCGATGGCGTAACGTGGTTGGGATCCTATGTCTAAGCAGGAATATGGAGGATCGGTGATGATATTACATACTTTGATATTTCTGGTATTTCATATGACGTTTGAAACATGGTTTCCATGGGATTTAATGCTGCTGATACCAGAATTCTTTCTTTACCACTTTGTCTGGCATCATTTTCACCAGCTGTTCTCAGAGCCTTAAATGATCAAATCTGCTATAAGAAATAGTCGACAACGTTGATTTCTGAGATATTTGTCTACCAGTTAATCCACAGCATCAACTTCCAAATCCCTAGCTGTAACCCATGCAATTTAATTGAAATAAGATTACAATTTCGTTTCTCTTTTAATTTTTTGTTGCTGATATTTTTCGTTTCAATAAAAAGTGACTCGCAAAGATGTGAGAACAGAGTTAACCCAGAGAATTAATGGATAGAATTTGATTCGTGAAAAAAACTCAAAACAATAATGGGATAATATCTATTGCTTATAGGTTTTTAAGTAGATCACGAGAAACACATAACTATCATATTTGTAAAAAATTCATGATGTCGACCTTAAAACTCCACATAAAACATATGATCGAGATTATAATTCATTTCTACTATTTCAATAAAATTTACCTTAAGAAATGATGTAAATTTATGTTTATCGTCAACAGTACTTCCTCTTTTAGCTGGAAATTCCCAGTCAACATCTATTCCATCAAAGTTTCTACTTCGTAAGTATTTAACCACATTAACAGCTAGTCTGTTTCGTGAGGAATCCGTTGCAACTGCTTTATGAAATAAATCCGATCCCATACTCCATCCACCGACACTTAACATTGTTTTTAATTTAGGATTTTTAAGTTTTAAATCATTAAATCTCTTGTAACTGAAAGGAAAGGCTTAAAAAGCTGATTACAATATTTAGATAACTGAAAACACCCGCCCCCCCCCCCCCCCCAATGACCCCGATGATATTTTCTATTACAAACGAGGGAGAGAGCTTTCAGGGGTATCTTTTGGGCGTTCTTTCGATTACACATTGGATTTAACTTGGTTAGGAAATCATTAGAAACTGCTATTGGAAATTTGCTTACAAAGAAGGATCATCTGATGGATCCGTAGGTTTAATTTTGGTAGCCGTAGAATCTAGTGTGGCAAAGGCGAACATTAGATGCGTACATAGGTTAGGATCAATGTCTTCTGGGGTAAATTTATCTTCACCCTTTCTGTATCTTGCCCATTCTTCAACATAACACACTCGCTTATATTCACCTAAATATAGAAATCAAACTACACATCTACGTCATGTTCGTTTAAACTTTTCATGAAATCAAAATATGCAGAAATTAAGTTTATATTACCGATGGAAGAAGGGGTATCCATTTGTCCTGCAGAGAAAATAGCAAATTAACTGCTAAAGTTTATAACGTATATTACTAAGGTTGGTCACCTCCTCTAAATAAAAGTTGTGAAGCTGTAACCATGTACATTTAAACAAATAAATTGGGGTCAACTACATCGGTAATCTGTATTTACCGTAGCGTAAAAATATGTTGATGTAAATGCCGATTTACACGATCATACTAGTGTAGAATGACATTTACACTAGTTCAGAAATGACTTCCATTGACTAATCAGACTGTTATCACTTCCAGCTTCCAGCTCACTCGAAATTGATACCGATAAGAGCACGAGAGAATATTGAAGAAGACATCTTAACTTCAAGTGTACGTTTTAGAATGATTGAAATAGAACTCAATGTGGATTTTTTGACATATTATAGCTTAAACAAATAATTAGGTAGATTGGTATACATGTATATATATTCATTTAAAAGTTTCTAATGTCTCATCTGTCGTTACGATTTATTACGTATTTCGCACTTAATTTCATACAAATAATTGTGGACATTAACATAGCTATTTGTGTATATTCTGTTTCAACTGAAATAAATAAATAAATATCGAGCTTTACGCCTTACCTTTCTATTCCTGTACAAAGAAATTCTGAGAAAAAAACAGATAAAATAGTATTATTGACAAATCTATCTAATGATATACTATTTGACTAATTGTCATATACTTTGCGTCGATAAGGCAAGGACAAACAGGAATTAAATTGAATAATTCATTTCAATAATCTTACATACCGGAAGAGAAATGAATGAAAATAATTACAACCAGAACTTCAAAATAAAATCTCATTTTTGATGTATTCCATAAAGTACACTGGTTAGATCTAGATCATTGTTTAATTGTGATTGTCTTTATCAATCTTAGTGGCTTGAGAATATCACGAATGTCATAGAGATAAGATCGTTTATCTTCGAACTTTCTGACATAATGAGGGTCTGTTAAAACAGAGCTAAATATTCGTAAAATATCACTTGCAAAAAATATTTAGTATCCAGTTTCGAAATAGCTAATTTAGATACATAAAAACACAATTGTGTGAATTATCGACAAAACAGGTTTCCTGAAGAGTTTCAAAGACTTGATTTATCAAAAGTAACTTGTATCAAAACCCCCTTTTTGGCACTTGATCCTTATGAGAAAAGATTGAGAGTTTTATTAATAAACTCTTTAGTCAACTCCACTTGTACCATGGCATTTCGATTAAATTCCGTTAACATTTATCGTTGAAGAGTTTAAGACCGAGAATACAAGATTGATCATGACTGGGAAGATTTCAAAGTTGACAAGTTGCAGATTTGGACATAGAAGAAATGAGCAACATCAAAAGCTGCTGATGAGGTCAAGAGCATGCTAAGGTGCACTATGGCAAGGCTGTAGAGCTTCTAAAACTTTTAATGTTAGAAATCAGATGCAGTTGAGAAGCAAAGTATAGTTCAAAAAGAAATCCAAACTAAGAAGGGGGAGAAGCAATGACAATGGGAAATTTAAGGAGTCTGAAAATGATGGGAGGAAACAGACCAAAGATTAATAACCTAGTCAGAAATTGGATATTTGGTCAAAATTTTGAGCCATTATCTTATTTCCAGACCCCTTCCACAAGTCCGACTATTTGATTGGATTTTTCCAAGATTGGATGCCCATCAGAATTCATAGTATGCTCAAAGCTTGTTACCGTATCTAGAAAAAGGCTGAGGAGGGGCTTGGGGAGAGGGATCTCTACGGGGCGATACCCGTTATTTTCAATTTAAATTTAAAAACTTTCACTTAGACTTAGCTTTGTCTAATAAGGATTGGAAAATTGAAGCTACGCCATTGGACATCACTTGTTATGTTCTATTTTCAAGCAAAAACTAGTCATGGTCATCGTCCTGTTGGGTATGTTAATTTGTCGCTGTTTTAGTTTTTTACCAGGCAAGTTATCTAATGTTAATTTCTGATGGTTTTGCCTGATTTTCAAAAGGTTATACAGATAGCTTCTTCAAAGCTTAGTTTGGCAATATTATTGAAAAATCGTAGCTGCGTCATTGGTCATCACTTGCTATGTTCTACTTTCCAGCAAAAACTAGGTATAATTGTCGTCCTATTGGGTATGTTAATTTGTCGCTGTTTGGGTATGTTACCAGGCAAGCTATAATTCTAATTCTAGGTAAAGATGATTCTACGTGATTTTCAAAGGTTATACAGATATAGGACATTGTTTAATATAAATACATTTATTTCTTATAGCATAATAAATAGAACAATAAATATATAGCACTATAAATATATAAACATAATATTATCATTAAATATCAAATATATTAAATAAATTATCTTCATTATTGTTTATATTATAAATATTATTATTATTATAACTTGAAAACTGGTTTATATCTGATTTCTCTAAAACTTCACTTTCTTTATTCAAATCTTCTAAATTAAAGGCTTTCTCCCACCAATCATTGTCAATATTACTTTCACTATTCGTCAGATTGGTATCATTTTTATAATATTGGTCACGGTCCTTTAAAGAATCAAATAAATCTAAGAATTCTGTAACAGTACTTGGTGATTTGATAGGCTCAGTTGGTGAATGGACATTATCATCACCATACTGTAAACTAGCATTATCACTGTAAGGTGAATATACTCTGTAACTATTTGGTGAATCACTATCACGTGATTTCTCATCATCACTATTTGGTGACTTAACAGTAGAATTGATGAAAACATCCTCATCTAAAATCGGTTCAGTTTTAATATCTACACCACTAAAATCCATGGCTTGTTGTAAAATACAACTTGAAGGAGTTATCTTTTCTTGGCCTTGATTTGGATAGAAATTTCTCACATTATCATAATGTAACTTCATTCTTTTACCACTTGGTATAGTTTCTTCATATATCTTTCTTTTATTCTCATATTCTGGTTTGATTCTCCAATATCCACCTTTTCCAAAATTATTCTTCTCTTTGGGTACTTTTTCAAAACGTTTATTTAATGATAAATTATGTCGAACAGAATTCTGCCAACAAATTGTGGTCATTCTGTAGTATAAAAAATGGTCTGTAATCCACTTGTAAATAGATGATATAGTTATTTTATTATCTACTGTATCTTTAATTGCCATGGTTATAAGATCAGAATAAGAATATGGTGGTTTTATATATGGATTTTGATTATAATCTACAGTATTTAGTGTAGAATGACTAACTGAATCTAATGGTAATCTTGGTGGTGAAAAGTATTATACTATG
>NW_008710347.1:1193110-1194992 GCF_000327385.1 Lottia gigantea
TGAAGACTTTTTAAATTCTCATCAATATCTATTCTTCCATTATTTAAAACATCTTGTGGATTCTTCATTGACCAGTTAGATCTTAAACGTTTTGATAAAACTTGTTTAGACATTGATTTCATTTTGACAAATTATTGACTTTACACTTGATATCACTCTTCACTTGAGATTGTATAATGATGTACCCAAGTATTGTGTTCTTATATACTTTTTGTACCTAGTGTTTTTAAAACAACCCCATCTTAACTTGATTGAATTCCAAAACTTTAATCCAGATTAAATCGTATACCTTAAACGGTTTAAGTGAGTTGTAGTATGGCCTTGATTGTCGGTGATTACCGTATACAATGTACACAATTTGGATAGTTAGTTAGTTTTTAATTAATAGTGAATGGAAAAGAGTTAAAAATAATTACTGTCGGTAAAAAGAATATATTCGATGTTGGTGGTCAAGACGGAAGTTGATTATTGTCTTTGAACACCAGAGACATACAGTGATATTTATAAATTTACACTACAGGAGATTGGGGACGAGACTTAATTTTAGACTTCAGACGATTCCTTCATTAGACATTAGAATAAAAATATCAGTTAATTTACTTTAAAGTTACAAGTTATAATTTTATCTAGAAATATATAAATATTAAGTACTTAATATGACAATGATTTCTCTATAGAATTATAACTTAACTTAATAAAACGTCTAAAATACTAAATATACAGTTGTACATTAAAATATTGTTGGTTTAAGAAATAAGTTAAGTTGGATTATATTTAACATCATCGTGTCGTTGATTTCATGTTTAAATATATTTATATTTATCACTTAACCTGACAATGATTTCTGTATAGATTCATTACTGAACTTGTTAAAACATTGAAATATATTGAATAGATGGATATATCATGTTTGTACATTATCAATATATTAATATTGTTGTTTTAAGATTATTATTCAACAATATTTTGCTTCCATTCATTGTACTAATGTCATTTGAATTATCAATTATCACTAAATAGTATATTGTTTCACCTGAATATTTTAACGAAATGTTCATTGCTTTAAAAAAAACAAATCACTATAATTAACAACATGAATGTTAATTAAGAACTATTATCAACTTTTCTAAAAATGAATATTGTGCGAATTATCGATTTAACAGGTTTCCTGAAGAGTTTCAAAGACTTGATTTATCAAAAGTAACTTGTATCAAAACCCCCTTTTTGGCACTTGATGCTTTATGAGAAAAGATTGAGAGTTTTATTAATAAACTCTTTAGTCAACTCCACTTGTACCATGGCATTTCGATTAAATTCCGTTAACATTTATCGTTGAAGAGTTTAAGACCGAGAATACAAGATTGATCATGACTTGGAAAGATTTCAAAGTCGCAGATTCGGACAAAAAGAAATGGTCAACGTCAAAATCAGCTGATGTGATCAAAATCAGCATAAGGTGCACAATGGCAAGGCTTCTAAAACATTTACTGTTAGAAATCAGATGCAGTTGAGAAGCAAAGTATAGTTCAAAAAGAAATCCAAACTAAGAAGGGGGAGAAGCAATGACAATGGGAAATTTAAGGAGTCTGAAATGATGGGAAGAAACAGGCCAAAGATTAATAACCTAGTCAGAAATTGGATATTTGGATTCAAATTAAGAACTTTCACTTAGACTCAGCTTTGTCTCATAAGGATTGGAAAATTGAAGCTACGTCATTGGCCATCACTTGCTATGTTCTACTTCCAAGCAAAAACTAGGCATGATTGTCGTCTTATTGGGTCGCTGTTTCAGTTTTTTACCAGGCAAGTTATCAGTCTAATGTTAATTTCTAAAGATGATTTTGCCTGAGTTTCANAAGGTTATACAGATAGCTTCTTCANA
>NW_008710347.1:1199299-1200043 GCF_000327385.1 Lottia gigantea
CATTCTGTACAGTACTGGGTGATTTGATAGGCTCAGTTGGTGAATGGACATTATCATCACCATACTGTAAACTAGCATTATCACTGTAAGGTGAATATCCTCTATAACTATTTGGTGAATCACTATCACGGGATTTCTCATCATCACTATTTGGTGACTTGACAGTGGAATTGATGAAAACATCCTGATCTAAAATCGGTTCAGTTTTAATATCTACACCACTAAAATCCATGGCTTGTTGTAAAATACAACTTGAAGGAGTTATCTTTTCTTGGCCTTGATTTGGATAGAAATTTCTCACATTATCATAATGTAACTTCATTCTTTTACCACTTGGTATAGTTTCTTCATATATCTTTCTTTTATTCTCATATTCTGGTTTGATTCTCCAATATCCACCTTTTCCAAAATTATTCTTCTCTTTGGGTACTTTTTCAAAACGTTTATTTAATGATAAATTATGTCGAACAGAATTCTGCCAATAAGTTGTGGTCATTCTGTAGTATAAAAAATGGTCTGTAATCCACTTGTAAATAGATGATATAGTTATTTTATTATCTACTGTATCTTTAATTGCCATGGTTATAAGATCAGAATAAGAATATGGTGGTTTTATATATGGATTTTGATTATAATCTACAGTATTTAGTGTAGAATGACTAACTGAATCTAATGGTAATCTTGGTGGTTGAATAGTATTTCTACTATTGATATTAGTATTATTATAAACTTCTCTCTGTTCTT
>NW_008710347.1:1200093-1201155 GCF_000327385.1 Lottia gigantea
AAGCTGCTGATGAGGTCAAGAGCATGCTAAGGTGCACTATGGCAAGGCTGTAGAGCTTCTAAAACTTTTAATGTTAGAAATCAGATGCAGTTGAGAAGCAAAGTATAGTTCAAAAAGAAATCCAATCTAAGAAGGGGGAGAAGCAATGACAATGGGAAATTTAAGGAGTCTGGACATGATGGGAAGAAACAGGCCAAAGATTAATAACCTAGTCAGAAAATGGATATTTGGTCAAAATTTTGAGCCATTATCTTATTTCCAGACCCCTTCCACAAGTCCGACTATTTGATTGGATTTTTCCAAGATTGGATGCCCATCAGAATTCATAGTATGCTCAAAGCTTGTTACCGTATCTAGAAAAAGGCTGAGGAGGGGCTTGGGGAGAGGGATCTCTACGGGGCGATACCCGTTATTTTCAATTTAAATTTAAAAACTTTCACTTAGACTTAGCTTTGTCTAATAAGGATTGGAAAATTGAAGCTACGCCATTGGACATCACTTGTTATGTTCTATTTTCAAGCAAAAACTAGTCATGGTCATCGTCCTGTTGGGTATGTTAATTTGTCGCTGTTTTAGTTTTTTACCAGGCAAGTTATCTAATGTTAATTTCTGATGGTTTTGCCTGATTTTCAAAAGGTTAAACAGATAGCTTCTTCAAAGCTTAGTTTGGCAATATTATTGAAAAATTGTTGCTGCGTCATTGGTCATCACTTGCTATGTTCTACCTTCAAGCAAAAACTTGGTATAATCGTCGTCTTATTGGGTATGTTAATTTGTCGCTTTCTGATTATGTTACCAGGCCAGTTATAATTCTAATTCTAGGTAAAGATGATTTTACGTGATTTTCAAAAGGTTATACAGATATAGGACAGTAGACATTGTTTGATATAAATACATTTATTTCTTTTTATTTTTATAGCATAATAAATAGAACAATAAATATTTAGCACTATAAATATATAAACATAATATTATCATTAAATATCAAATATATTAAATAAATTATCTTCATTATTGTTTACATTATAAATATTATTATTATTATAACTTGAAAACGTGGTT
>NW_008710347.1:1204898-1205411 GCF_000327385.1 Lottia gigantea
GAGTTGAAAATAATTACTGTCGGTTAAAAGAATATATTCGATGTTGGTGGTCAAGACGGAAGTTGATTATTGTCTTTGAACACCAGAGACATACAGTTATATTTATAAATTTACACTACAGGGGACGAGACTTAATTTTAGACTTCAGACGATTCCTTCATTAGACATTAGAATAAAAATATCAGTTAATTTACTTTAAAGTTACAAGTTATAATTTTATCTAGAAATATATAAATATTAAGTTCTTAATATGACAATGATTTCTGTATAGAATTATAACTTAACTTAATAAAACATCTAAAATACTAAATATACAGTTGTACATTAAAATATTGTTGGTTTAAGAAATAAGTTAAGTCGGATTATATTTAACATCATCGTGTCGTTGATTTCATGTTTAAATTTATTTATATTTATCACTTAACCTGACAATGATTTCTGTATAGATTCATTACTGAACTTGTTAAAACATTGAAATATATTGAATAGATGGATATATCATGTTTGTACATC
>NW_008710347.1:1208908-1345705 GCF_000327385.1 Lottia gigantea
TGAACTTGTTAAACATTGAAATATATTGAATAGATGGATATATCATGTTTGTACATCATCAATATATTAATATTGTTGTTTTAAGATTATTATTCAACAATATTTTGCTTCCATTCATTGTAATAATGTCATTTGAATTAACAATTATCACTAAATAGTATATTGTTTCACCTGAATATTTTAACGAGTGTTCATTGCTTTAAAAAAAAAGAAATCACTATAATTAACAACATGAATGTTTGTAAGAAACTATTATCAACTTTTATATAAATGAATATTGTGCGAATTATCGATTTAACAGGTTTCCTGAAGAGTTTCAAAGATTTGATATATCAAAAATAACTTGTACCACAAACCCCTTTTTGGCACTTGATACTTCATGAGAAATGATAGAGAGTTTTATCAAATCAACGACACGATGATTTTAAATATAATCCGACTTAACTTATTTCCTAAACCAACAATATTTTAATGTACAACTGTATATTTAGTATTTTATATGTTTTGTTAAGTTAAGTTATAATTCTATACAGAAATCATTGTCATATTAAGTACTTAATATTTATATATTTCTAGAAGAAATTATAATTTGTACCTTTAAAGTAAAATTAACTGATATTTTTATTCTAATGTCTAATGAAGGAATCGTCTGAAGTCTAAAATTAAGTCTCGTCCCCAATATCCTGTAGTGTAAATATATAAATATCACTGTATGTCTCTGGTGTTCAAAGACAATAATCAACTTCCGTCTTGACCCCCAAAATCGAATATATTCTTTTTACCGACAGTAATTATTTTCAACTCTTTCCCATTCACTATTAATTAAAAACTAAATAATTTTCCAAATTGTTTACATTGTATACGGTAATCACCGACAATCAAGACAATACTACAACTCACTTAAACCGTTTAAAGTATAAATCTAATCTGGATTAAAGTTTTAGAATCCAATCAAGTTAAGATTGGGTTGTTTTAAGTACATTCGGTACCTGAAGTATATAAGAACACAATATTTGGGTACATCATTTTACACATTCAAGTGAAGAGTGATAGCAAGTGTAG
Source organism: Lottia gigantea (assembly GCF_000327385.1). NCBI lineage: Eukaryota > Metazoa > Mollusca > Gastropoda > Lottiidae > Lottia > Lottia gigantea. Next base: position 1,209,971 of record NW_008710347.1, read on the forward strand.
AGTCAAAATGAAATCAATGTCTAAACAAGTTTTATCAAAACGTTTAAGATCTAACTGGTCAATGAAGAATCCACAAGATGTTTTAAATAATGGAAGAATAGATATTGATGAGAATTTAAAAAGTCTTCAATGGTTACAAGATCTCAACATACCAAATGTTCCTGTATCAACTAGACCTATATTACAAGAACAGAGAGAAGTTTATAATAATACTAATATCAATAGTAGAAATACTATTCAACCACCAAGATTACCATTAGATTCAGTTAGTTATTCTAAACTAAATACTGTAGATTATAATCAAAATCCATATATAAAACCACCATATTCTTATTCTGATCTTATAACCATGGCAATTAAAGATACAGTAGATAATAAAATAACTATATCATCTATTTACAAGTGGATTACAGACCATTTTTTATACTACAGAATGACCACAATTTGTTGGCAGAATTCTGTTCGACATAATTTATCATTAAATAAACGTTTTGAAAAAGTTCCCAAAGAGAGGAATAATTTTGGAAAAGGTGGATATTGGAGAATCAAACCAGAATATGAGAATAAAAGAAAGATATATGAAGAAACTATACCAAGTGGTAAAAGAATGAAGTTACATTATGATAATGTGAGAAATTTCTATCCAAATCAAGGTCAAGAAAAGATAACTCCTTCAAGTTGTATTTTACAACAAGCCATGGATTTTAGTGGTGTAGATATTAAAACTGAACCGATTTTAGATGAGGATGTTTTCATCAATTCCACTGTCAAGTCACCAAATAGTGATGATGAGAAATCCCGTGATAGTGATTCACCAAATAGTTATAGAGGATATTCACCTTACAGTGATGATGCTAGTTTACAGTATGGTGATGATAATGTCCATTCACCAACTGAGCCTATCAAATCACCAAGTACTGTTACAGAATTCTTAGATTTATTTGATTCTTTAAAGGACTGTGACCAATATTATAAAAATGATACCAATCTGACGAATAGTGAAAGTAATATTGACAATGATTGGTGGGAGAAAGCCTTTAATTTAGAAGATTTGAATAAAGAAAGTGAAGTTTTAGAGAAATCAGATATAAACCAGTTTTCAAGTTATAATAATAATAATATTTATAATATAAACAATAATGAAGATAATTTATTTAATATATTTGATATTTAATGATAATATTATGTTTATATATTTATAGTGCTATATATTTATTGTTCTATTTATTATGCTATAAGAAATAAATGTTTTTATATTAAACAATGTTTTTTCATTACCAAATGCGGATATTTTAAGATTTTTATGTCTCGAAAGGAAATACCCGCTGAAAAACCAAGTTGTAGAGAGGCATCTGATGAGAAAGTTAGACTACTGGACTTACTGATATTATAATGATATTTCTAAGAAACATTTTGCTGGAGAATGAGAATACAAACTTGAGACTGTCGGTGAAATATGGAAAATATATATGAGGACATGCAAGTATATATCAAAGAAAACTTGATTGAGGTAGTGAGGAACGAAGTTTCAAGTTTTCTCTGAAAGTTTTTTCAGCAGTTTTGTACAAAGTAAAAAGGCTGCAATACCAGGCATATACCATTGTTTATCGTTGACATGGACGAACGATTTTCATACAGAAGACATTATGGATTTATGGAATCATTTTTTCGAGTTGAAAATAAATGCGATCCATATAATCAGCAATAGCTATTGTAGCACAATATTTAACGTCCAGTTTAGTAGGTTGGATTTTTAGAACTTAATATGATAAGGTAAATTTGGTTCTGGACTGAAAGTACCTTCAAACGAAATTAAAAAAATATATATATAAAAAGTTGTCTCCCTTACACTAAATAAACTTTCAGAGCTGGATAAGATAGTGCACTATAGTCTTGAAATAACATACATTTTTATGTTCTCTGTCAATAAAAGGTCACATTGGACTATAAGACTCAAAATAACAAGCCATGTAAAATGTAGTTGAAATCTGGCGATTTTCTGTGAGAATATCGATCAATATAATTAAGGACAAAGATAAGGTAATTCATTTTTTTTTTGTAATATCCAATTGAAGTATAATCATTATACATTACATGACACTCTTGACTAGATGTACATTATTCACCGTCATGTACTAATACTTTATCTTTAAAGAGAAAATTACAATCAGCGACATCTGTCTGAATAATTATGTTTAAAAAAATCTTATCATTTGTATATGGTGCAATGCGCATTTCATATTACCATTATATAAAGAAATGGCCGATGTTTGAGCGTAGCTTCATTTTGACTTTACGTTGCTAAATCATAACCATAACCAGATAACAAACACTGCTGACGTAACACATCTGAGGATGTTACTTCAGTCAGTTGAATAACAATAAATTGGCGTCATGAGTTCCGATCTTAAGACGTGAACATGACCATAGTCCACATAGCGTAGGCTGAAGTTTTACAACCTGGAGTTAATGTGAAATGTTAAGGGGGTAATTTTGAAATTTTAATAGGGTTATGAGGTGCTTTGTAGTCCAGCATAAAATCTTAGGACAATTATTATTTAAGTCGGTCTATTCAGTCAAGTAATATTATCCGACATGAACAAGATTGCAGAGAAAACTTCAGAGAAAATCACGAAATAGTAAAGGTTTACAGGTGGAAGGGAGGTAATGTAATCGATGAAGTATCCTGAAATGAGTAATAAAAAAGAAAAACCTCCCAATCCTTCTTCTGCCACTGCGTACAAGATCAAATAACATTCCTGAAATAACATTTGAAATAATAAAATTATCCTTAATCAATCCTTTAAAGTGTTGACTAATGAAATACAATACATACGTTATATACGTAATCAGGTTAATGACAAAAAACGGTATCAGCGTAAAAATAATTGATAACGATTGTGTTATATTGACCCTTGAAGTGGATATTTCCTCTCTTGCAAACAAAGGTAAAAATTTTTCACATATTGGTTTCTGTGTGCTGTGATGTTAACAAGTCCGATTTTAACATTCTAGTCAAATAAATCGCGGATATAAATCCTTATTATTTTCTATTGCCTAGTGTATGTCCTGTACCATCTCTCTAAAATGGTTTTCCTTCACTGTAATTTAGATATTTTCAAAACAAAGATTCATCGACTACCATTTTCTATTCCTTAAAGGGTTTGTTCAGGTGCCATCCTGCCTCTTTACATACATCAGAGACAGCTATGGCTTCTATTATATGGAAATTCAGACGGATGGTAACTAAATATGCCATGTCAATTTGCCATTTAGTTTCTGAATTTCCTGTTACAACCAGATAAAAAAATGACAAAACATAATTGGATGTGACGTTTGGATCTCGGAAAATCACTTCGGGTACTCTTTTCAATATTTGACCTTAGGTTGCTCCTTGACCTCCTTGGATGATCTTCTACGTTGTTTCCGTTGTTCAAATATTCTTACATACAAAATGATTGTCTAGTTTACACAGGTTAAGCACGTGAACTGAAGACAAACATGATCTAGATATAATGAATTTTACAACTTGAATCTGTCAAATATACCTTAATGGACACATTTTATTGGGGAAAGTTCAAGCAGGGTCAACACAGGTCATCTCCTACCCTATAGTGGTTGTGATGTTCTTTGCATGTTCTGTCACATAAAACATGGCAAAATACATGGATAATTGTCCGGGTCATATATGCGTTGTTCATTTTAATTCATATAAATAATAGCTTATAAAAAAAAATTCATTAGTATTAATGAATCGTTCAGATTATCAAAAGGTAAGAAATTAGCAACTTTCTTTTATTCGGATAAGTTTAATGCAAAACTTTATGAAACAGTTGTAAATTTTCATACGTGTCTCTTAAAATTGTAGAATTTTGAAATATACACTATTTAAATGTTATTAACACAGAACAATGATGTACACAGACAGAATTGTCTTGACGGAAATAGGGTTCACATTAAATTAAATTTTTTTAACTAATGTACGAGGGTTGGCTGAAAAGTTCTGAGTCAAAGTGGAATATCTGAATCGCATTGAAACAATTTTTGCTACAAATAATTACACGCATTTAATAAATCATTGACAACAGAACTGAAACTGGAGTATTATTATAGATTTTGTATGTGTACCAGACCATCTTGTGAACCTCTTGACAGCGGATCAGAAAAGTGTCATGATAATATCATTTCCGCTGTAAATGATCTTCAGAAAACCTTTTCTTGACCTGTATCCAGATCTTGCAACATCGCTGACAAAAATGTGTAAACCTGGAAGGGGACTATGTAAGGAAATAAATCAAAACCATCGACCTGGTAAGAGTCCTTCATAGTCAGCCTTAGAACTTAACAGCCAGCCTTCGAACATTAAGAGGAAGTTATGCTTTTGTCTATATGATAAGAGTTTAAGATAATTGTATAACACGCAAATAATGCAAGCTTATCATTAGGGTCAAACGATTATAATTAAACACATGTCATATTGGTGTATTTTTTATTCATAGATATTTTTATAACACACAAGATTCAACGTGACAGGATATAAACCACTGAAATATCTTTCAATCTAGCTTCACAAACTATTGTTAACTGTGTGTAATACCTTGACTGAAATAGCTACCTTGGTTTGATTGTACGTTAGCAAATACAGCCAATCAGAGTCCTCCACAGAAAGTGTGGCTATTGCAGTCAAGGTATAAAACGAAGTTCGTAATAGTGTAACATTATGAAGATGTGTTCAATCTAGCTTTTAGATTACTGTAAATAAATCGATACGCGAAAAGAAATCGTGATGCGCAATTTAAGTAAAATAAATTCAATACAGGAAAACATCTCACCTAAAAGTTTATCAACCCGTAATACGTAACAAGGTGTTTTCTGTTGTTAAATCTACTTCAATGTGATATCTATTGACATAAAAATAAATATTTGATTAAAACAAATAACTTAGCCATGATATAATATCATTATACATTTAGAACTGGAAAGTGATCTTTTTAATCTTTGATTGTTATATGATCGGAAATAAACAAATACTTTTAATCTACGTCATATAAATTCTAAATGCTATAAATATTAGAATATCAAACATCAAAATATCTGTATTAGACGCGTCTTTGTTTAAAAGAAGACCATTTCCTTTACACTTTGCATCTAGTTACATCTATATTTTGTAATCGAAAGTAAATTTTCATTATATTTTTCAGATGTATACAATATTCAGCACCTTATTATTGTTGATGGTCTTCGGTTCCATTGAACAAAGCAATGGTAAGTTACTATTTTATTCTTAAAGGGATCACACCAATTTGTTCTCTACAAATTGAATCACATTTGGCTATACCAACATGTTTGCAATTGAATAAAACGAAATGCAATGATTTACAGAAATGAAGAACGATGATTGTCATTTCGATTTTACCTTACCTAAACAATTAAAGCAGAAGTTCCAGTAAATGAATTAAATTCAACCAGCATATCTCATATTTAAAAATTGACTGACTATACTTACAACTGCGATCAACTGGTTGACGGCAAAAATCAATTCTGGCTAGAACATGAGCAGCTATAATGTTTTAGAAAATTCGGCGATTTATAAGATTCTCCCAAATGTCGCTAATTGCAAGTAGGCCTAGTCGTTTAAAAAGATCTACTGGAGTCAAATTTGACGGAATAAATACAAATTTTTGATATCTTCACTCGAATCGCCATGGATTCTGTGTGCAATAGAATTCCAGTGACCATCATGACCTATGACCTTGCAACTTATTTTCAGGGCAATATAGAGTAGTGTGTTATTATACAAACTGGTCCCAATATAGATATGGAATGAAATTTTACCCGGAAAATGTAGATCCATCACTTTGCACGCATGTAATCTATGCGTTTGCCAAGTTAAATGGTAATCAACTCGCTCCGTTTGAATGGAATGATGAATCAACAGATTGGAGCAAGGGCATGTAAGTTTGGTCTTCAACTATGAAATTTAGTTTCGAATTCATATTTATTATAGTTTCACAACAGATTGATTGGTTATGTTCACAATTACAGTTTCGGCGTTCTAAAACTGGAGGTACAAACAGGGGACAGATCGTCTAAATTTGGGGACAGGTGTTGAGTCTCCTAATACAGCTCTGTGGGAGCGAATAGGCGCTAGCCTCCTTTGTATCATTCGAGAGGATGTTCCCACAGAATTAATTTTATGCATATTTTGGGACAAAACGTATACAGATTTGATATTTAAATATGTTAGATGTGCAAACCATTTTTCCCTGTACCCCACTGGCACAGCCACTTTATGCCAATGCTGATTTTCGCCATAATTAAATTTTGAAGTTATAAGATCATACCAATGATAAATTTGTGTTTTTCCCGACATCCAGATTGAATACAGATAATAACTCTTATTGATTGTATTATATCGATATTACAGGTACGAACGACTTCAAGCTCTGAAATCTACTAATCCCAATTTAAAGACATTGCTTGCAGTAGGTGGATGGAATATGGCATCTGAACCATTTACATCTATGGTTTCAAGTTCGGCTAACATATCAGAATTTGCATCAACAAGTGTAACGTTCTTAAGAAAGAATGGTTTTGATGGATTAGATTTAGATTGGGAATATCCGGCCAAGCGTGGAAGTCCATCGGCAGATAAATATAGATTTACAAGTTTAGTCAAGGTATTTATTATATAAAATACAAAATATTTTTTTACTGTTATCCGAATGACTATAATACGTTTTTTGTCCCATTACGTGTGCTTCAGAGGGGCATTTTGGTGTATGTTGAATAGCAGATCTAGAAATACACAAGTACATATTGCAATTATCTAAATCGTGGGTAATTGTATATGTACAATCCTTCTTTGATTTTAGACACTGGTAGACACATTTAATGCAGAATCACAGAGTACTGGTAATCCAAGACTATTATTATCAGCAGCGGTTGGGGCTGGGAAAAGCAAAGTCGATGAAGGATATGAAGTAGCTACATTATCACAGTAAGTATACGGAATGAAGATTACAGCAAGAGAGCGTAACTTTTCAACTCGATTTAATATCTGACCAAACAATCGAGCCAGATATGAAATAACAAACCGCGTAGAAGTTTATTTCGTTTTGTTTTTAACCCATGTTTCCAAAATAATTTCTCATGGAAGACATAAATTAAATATGAGCTCTCATGAAGGTCTGATCTTGCAGAACTCAATAGTCAAGCTTTCAAATCCCGTTAATTATTACATACAATGATCATCTCGACGTATCCTTGAAACGTAAATGTTGGAAACCTTACAAACATCTAAATGATGAATGCGAATGTCATCACAATTTGATCCGTAATATGCATTATGAAGGAGAACAGGCGTCTGTCCGTTTGTCCAAAAATACCACAATGGTAGGGGATTGATCAACTACTTTGTGTTAACAATTGTTTTCATTATCAATTGTAGATATTTAGACTTTATTAATTTAATGACCTATGATTTACATGGTAGTTGGGACAGTGTTGTTGGTCACAATAGCCCAATGTTTGCTAGAAGTGGTGAGAACGGTACAGATGTTTATCTCAATATGGTAAATAAAGTATAAAATATTTATATATCATAGAACTATTAGACTGTCGAATATCGGTCGCCTTAAGAGGCCTCTTCGAGCTGGAAGCATCTCTTAATCTGAATTTGACTTCATGAATGATTTTTAGCTTTGTAGCAAAGTCGGTTATTTTGAAAAACTCACAACATCTCCAACCCTGTTAATGAGTTTATACGTTCTCCTGGTGGATATGATCAATAAATACACATTCATGTTGTCCAATTGTGTTAGATCACCTGATAAAAAAATTTCAATTTTGTAGAATTGGGCAGCCAATTATTGGGTACAGAATGGTGCATCAAAAAGCAAACTTAACATTGGTATGCCTTTATATGGTAGAACATTTACTTTAACCGATTCTTCTAATTCTCAACCTGGTGCGCCTACCACTGGTGCTGGAACAGCTGGTACTTATACAAAAGAGAAAGGTTTTCTTGCCTTTTATGAGGTATGCTATATATCATCTGTTACTACAATGCATTCGAATGTAGTTTGACTTAACCCACCACTGGGAGCACTGGCTAAACTACCTTAGGGACTGGTTGAACCATGTCCGCGGGCCTCTCAGAAAAAATATTAACTGGCATCAAATTTACCTACTCAAGGATCTCAGAACGCAGAAAAGAGTATATGTTTAAAAAAAAAACATTCCACAGGAGAGGGGGCCCAACCTATTTCATTCTTTTTCACATAAAAGTAGTGATATAATATTAATACCAATTGATCTTTTAGATTTGTAAAATGAGTAAAACAGTATATTCTATACCAGAACAAAAAGTCAAATATGCTGTTAGTGGAAATCAATGGATTGGCTTTGATGATCAAGATACATTAAAAGAAAAGGTATATACATCTCATCAGTGTTAATTCTAAATCATATTTCAGTTTATTTCTCTAAACCCCTGATTTCCAATCTGAGTTTTTTCATCCCCTAGGGGTGGGACTGGGATGTTGTAGAAGATGAATTTATCTTTGATGTTTTGAATATTCATTGCTTTTTGGGGTGTGATGATGATTGCTCTGGTGTGTTATGGCTGGAAACCACTCCTCTAAACTTTCCTGTAACTTTTAGTCACTTACTTGCAACATTCAAAACAGTGTGAGGAGCAATTTTAGCCTAGCTTACAATAGCGAAAGCCCTTTTATACGTTATCTCTTCCAACAGGCCAAAATGAATATGGCTAATTATGCGTTCTACAGAAGTCATAAAACTCCATATGCTTTTAACTTTAAGTTTCAAATGTATATAAGATCAATCATATTTAAAGGTATGTTATGTGAAATCCAATAATTATGGCGGTGTTATGGTATGGGCATTAGATTTAGATGATTTTAGTGGACAGTGTTCTAGTGGTGTAAAATATCCCCTACTTCATACCATTAATAATGAATTATCAAGTTCATCATCATGCTCATCAAATTCCTAGTAAGTATGAGTAATATATATATATAGTATAATTTTGAAAGGACAGGTTCGCCATTCGTTTGACCAATCGTACCTTAGTCTCAGAAACGGGTATTTTCTTAGTTAAGCTAATTAGTAATAGTGTTCACAGCTCACCGACATTTGAGCCTTCAAATCCAGGATTATCTGCGTTTGAATGTGAAATTGACGACCCATCTTATTTTTACGCTCTGCCACATATGAAAGAGAAATATATAGGACTAGACAGTGAAATTTCTAATTTGAGGTAAATATAAATGGATTCTGCGATTTAAGGCGAACCGTGGCCTTTTTTGCATGTTCTATGCTGGCGATTTATACGATACCTACGGAAAAAAAACAAACTAATCCGTGTTATTGGCATACCTGTAATTTTGCTGCAAATATGATTATGATCACGTAAATCTATTTTTTCATGAATAGATTTGCTGATCATAGATTGTATATTAATGTCTGTGGTAGAGCCACATATTTCAATTGGAATATGTTTAACGTACAAAATCTTTTTCAGTTTTCAGTAAATTTAATGAGTAAAACGTATCTTATCTGATTGTTTTTATCCTTCTTTAAATTTAATATGTTTATATAGAATTACAATTACGTAGGTCTTAGTATTACTCTCCCGTAATGGACCCTCGAGATATAAATATTTGCCTTATTCCATCATAGTCTCTCGATTTTCTAATGTTTTCTGCCAATCATCCACTACCACTCTTACTTATTTGACTTGTAAACGAAGTTACGTTAATTGTAACAAAAATTTTTAATTCAAATAAACCTAAGTATATTTTTCAGAAATCTCCAACATAAGATTGAAAACAAAATGAATTCAGAAGCGTATCGGTATTGCAGAAATGACCAATAACTTGTTCTTGAAAATTTAATTGTCATTTTAGCTTCTTTGATTAAGTTAATTGTATTTTCTCTAGCAAGTACGAAACCTTGACGACATCCCTTATATTCTTTATTCGCGTTTTTCGTAATCTCTATGACTCAACAAATCGTTTTGCTCTACTTTTGTGATTAAGACTAATCTAAATATAAATGAATGGTTTTCGTACTTATGTACTTAGGTGATCAAAAGGTGCATGAAACCCAACTAACTTACTTGTATAAGAATACTAACAATTGAGACATCTATCTATACTGCGTGCCTCGCATCTTTAAATAGTTAACCAATACTTATTTACACTGTAAAATGTTTTAAATATTTTAGTGTACAATCATCATTATCTAACAACAATATAGTCACCACTCCTCGACCGGTGTACAGCAGTCCTCCACCTCAACAACAAACACAACCAACTATCTATATACAACCATACCAGTCCCAAAACCCGTACCAATCTTACCCTCCTTATAAAACTCCTTACAATTCACACCCAGTATACCAAACACAACCAACTCAATCTTGGCAGTCAAAATTACCTCCTTTTCTCAGTGAGTAGACTCTTTTATATCTTACGCAATCAAACCAAATATCACCAACGATTGTCTCCAAAGCAAACGAGAATGGATCGTTCAGATATCAATGTATCCAGTTAGCTGTCCCCGAACAGTAAGAAATTCCTAAGAGGGTTTTTATGTTTGAATCAATGCTCTTCAGGAATATCCAGACCCAAGTTCGTGCCTAGATATCTATGTGGTAGATACAAATCTTTATGCAGATTGCAACTAACTTACAAATCTTATGATCAAACTAGAAAATAGACTGGATCAGACAATGTGGAAACTATATGTAATTGGTCAAATTATATATGAAATTTTTTTAATTTCCTCCGTCTCATTTTAGGTAATTTCTTTACTAACCAAGTAACAAGACAAAGATTCTCCTGTTTTGGAAAACGAAATGATTTTTACCCTAATCCTTTCGACTGTTCATCTTATTACATATGTTCCAACTCTGTACAGTATCCAGTGTCGTGTACTCAAGGTCTATATTACAATGCTTATCAGAAATATTGTGACCATCCAGCTAATGTGAATTGTCAGAATGGTGCTCCGGCACCAGTAGCAGTAACTACAACTACCCGAACTCCTACAACCCGATTCCCTTATTCATTGCCCTTCCAGTCTTCTAATTATCAGACTAGAAATATACAAAGTAATATCGCAGCTACGACATCCGGTAAGTATGATTTACTCCGTAAACTATGTATAAACTAAGAAATAAGTTTGGTAGCTCAATGAAAATGACCACTGATATTGATGCATATTGTACATGCAGTTGCTGCAATCTTTCAAAATTGTATGAGTATGTAATATTGTTTTCTAAAAGCCATCGAAAAACAGGGTTCATTTATATATTATATATTGAATTTTGCTCCTTGACATCTTCCATTTCAACCAGTTCATTTTGTGTTTACAGAGGCTCTTCAATATCATAAATGAAAGCTTCAACTGGGCGTGTCAACTCCGTGTCTCAGTTCCGTTCATAAAGCTAAAAACTTTTTTCTGGGTAAAAATATCACTTATATGTCTTATTTCAGCACCGGTAAACTTGTGTAGTGGTAAAACTGATGGTTATTTCGCTGATCCTGTAAACTGTTCTATGTTCTATAGATGTGACAACTCTAAATCATGGCACATGTCCTGTCCACCCTCAACAGTATTTAATGATGTCAAGTCGTACTGTGATCATGTATATAATGTACCAAGATGTCAATAAGATACAGTATTAGTATATGAATGATTGAAATCCCCCGGTTAAAGGATATACGTTATATATGTTATTTTCAAATAAAGAGTTTTAATGGTTTAGAATGTGTGTTTTATGCAACAAATAAGGGTATTCTTGTTCCCCTTTCCTCCGAAATTTAATAATAATTTGTGCCACAAACAAATCTTAAGCCAGTGTACGACACATAAACATTAGGCTACTATTATTATAAGTGTTTACTTTGTTACCTAGGCAAGTGATCATTATATAGTCACTGATCTGACAAATGCCAGGGTTCGGCAATCTGTTCTGGAGTTGTGACAACGCAATATCATCGAGAAGTTTGTTATCAAAAGAGTTGTAATATCTCAATGAACGCAATACAAGCGCACTACGCGGGTGGCAAAGAATATAACAACTGTTACATTTGGAACGGCGACTTCATACCGTACCGTCTTTACCTCGACCCCTTTCAAAATTATATCATAGTGAAAGAATTGCTTGTGGTTCCCCTGGGAAATTTTATGGCCCTTGCTCGGCACTCTCACCGTATTTTTCCTAGAATAGCCACTGGTAATCTTTTTAAGTGTCGAATGTATATTTACCTACGTACATCTATACATAGAGAAAATTCTGATAAAAAATATTAAGTCGGCCTAAAATAAAGTCTTGAAAGATAAGATAGGAAATTGGAACACCAAATTTATATTACACACAACCCGTTACAGTCTTCAGATTAGAAAAAACAGTAGGTGAGTCTCATCACAATCTTGTTTTCTTGGCTGCTCGCTTTATATATTCTGGAGCTTGCAAACGACATTGTCCTTACTATTTCTCTATTCTGTTACTGATTCTGTGCATATAGCTTTGCAAGTTGTATATATTTTGGAGCTCGCGAAGGGCATAATCTAAAATACTTCTCAATTGCATGTAGATTTCATTTTAGCAAGTTGAATATATTTAATGTTTGCATAAATGGAAATGGAACAAGAAACATATTTTGTTTAAAGAATATATATTTTTTTTCAGACAATGAGAATAATCATTGTGGCTGTTGTTCTGTGCCTGGCGGCCATTTACCAGGCTGAAGGTAAACTAATAATTCTATGTAATTAAACAAAGTTATTTGTCCCACTCTGGTGGACATTATGATAATGATATAACTTTTTCAAACAAATATAATATTGAAGGTCACACCTCTTCGTGCTGAAAAAAAAATAACAAGGATAGAAACTTGACTAGAACAACGAACATTTTTTATTAGCATTTCAAGTGAAACTCTGAAAATATGGCTCAAACATGTCAAAGGTCAATGAAGTAATTTTGATTTGTTAAGGTGCCGGATGCAAACGTCGTGTTTGTTACCATACAAACTGGTCTCAATATCGACCTGGTCTAGGCAAGTTCAAACCACGAAACATAGATGCTAGTCTATGTTCCCACATCATTTATGCTTTTGCTAAAATGGTTGGGAACAATCTGAAAGCATTTGAATGGAATGACGAATCAACTGATTGGATGGTTGGACTGTAAGTACATACTATTGTTCTTAGTTAATTATATGGATACTGGGATGACGATGGGACGGTGTCAAATATAGATGCAACAGATGGAACAGTCTCTCAAACAGTGAGATCATATAGTACTATAAGAATATATTCTACATCTGTTGTAGCTTAAAACTATCCAGGATGAGTATCTGACAGTAAGAGTCACCGGTCTATGGTCATAAATTAGATTATACAAAAGATAATAGGATAAACATATACGAAAAATTTTTTTTAAAGGGATTGTACACTTTTTATGTGTATCGGGGTCACTAATAGCATCAAATTGCTCCCTTCGAATTTTTATTCCGATGTCTGTGGTTCTTGCAATAGCACTAAAGCGTTTCATGACGTCAGTGGAGGGGAGCTCCTGGAAGCTACTATTAATATCTATGCAGTTCCCCTCTGGTGACGTTTGTTTCAGTGGAATTGCAAGAACCACAGACGTCGGAATGAAAATTGGAATGGTACAAATTGATGCTTTCAGTGTCCCCTATACACATAAACAGTTTAGAAAATCAATTTTCCTTTATTGTGAAGGTATGCTGAATTTACCAGTTTAAAGAAATCGCATCCTGGACTGAAGACAATGTTAGCTGTTGGTGGATGGAATATGGGTTCTGCATCATTCACCGCAATGGTATCATCAAGTGCAAATAGACAAGCTTTTGCTAAATCAACCGTGCAATTTTTAAGGAAGAGAAATTTTGATGGTTTAGATTTAGATTGGGAATATCCTGCTAATCGTGGAAGTCCTCCCCAAGACAAATCTCATTTTACAGAATTAGTTCAGGTAAAAGAGTAACGAATACATAATGGCTATGTGAACACTTTGCCAGGGGTGCCAACGTATTTGCAGAATCAATTGCTCTAATTCTTTCAAGGCGCCTTTACACGTTTTACCTCAAACCAATATAGTCTACATGGACAGATTACAATAGCTTAATGATTTTTGTTGTAGACCTTACAAGCTGCCTTTGCTGCTGATGCTCAATCATCTGGTAAACCTAAATTGATATTATCAGCTGCTGTAGCTGCTGGAAAACCCAATATTGATACAGCTTATGATGTACCCGCAATTTCAAAGTAAATTTTCTTTGTCTTCATACATAAATTGTATTATAATGAACCTTTCCATGTCCAAATATTTTTGGTGAAATAAGAATGTTAAGACCTTTCTAAAAATGAGATTTGTGTTAAATGCTCTTTACAATCATCGTAAAACAAAAGTAACAAATATAATTGGAATGTAGCATCGCTTGGTAATTTCATTTAAATCGCAAAATCCATGATAAACATGTTTCTATATCCAAAATCCTTACTTCATTTTAGACAACTTGACTTTATTAATTTGATGACGTATGATTTACATGGAAGTTGGGAAACTTTTACTGGTCATAACGCACCATTATATCCTCGTTCTGATGAAACTGGAGACCAAAAAAATCTGAATGTGGTATGTTTACTGTCAACTTGTCAATGCTCTGTCCAATAATTACTTGTTTCAGACAGTCTGTCTCATTTTAACCAGTATCGTATCAAATCAAAGTATTCGTCCATTTTGATCGCTAGAAATCAGCTGATTGTAATGTAAATAGAAATTTCAATAGTAAAATTGTTCTGAAATGATATATCATTTCTTTGAAAGCTTTTTGAAAATAATCTGTTTGACATGACTTAAGAATATTGATTTTGTTTAGGATTGGGCAGCTAACTACTGGGTACAGAAAGGAGCACCTAAAAATAAACTCAATATTGGTATAGATCTATACGGTCGTGCGTTTACTTTGAAAAATGCTGCTAACAATAAACCAGGAGATGCCACAACAGGACCTGGTCAAGCTGGACAATTTACCAGAGAAAAGGGATTTTTGAGCTACTATGAGGTGAATATTTAATAATATTACATTCTATTGGATTTGCTTCGGAAGATTAATGAAAATACATTTTCATGTTCACTGCTATCACGATGTGCATACATTCTCGACAGATTGATCATACTGTTCTATCTACTGTTGGTAGAAAAGATGCTTGCCTGGTTTTGCACCCCATCCCCACTTTCACATTTTTTAATCATTTTACACAGTGAAAGAATGGCCTGGGGCTTACATGGAAATTGTGTAGCCCCTACTCGCCCCCTTCACCTTGTGTTTTCTAGAAACGTGACTGTCTGTTGGCTAGTTGGATTATAAAGTTTTGAATAAACATGCTTAAAATACTGTGGTTTGAGTAATCGAACCCACCTAATTCTATAAAAGGATATGGAGGAATTTTATAAATATTTCAATTATTTTGTACGCAATCTGATGAAACAAACTATAGCTTTTGGCATATTTCTCAACATAAAATGATACTCTGCATCAGGGTATCAAGCAAGTGTTGAAGTTGAAAATAAATGACTGATAAATTGTCTTTTTTGTTTGTAGATCTGTGCATTACAAAAATCAGGTGGTCAAGTTCACATGATACAAGAACAACAAGTACCATATATTGTGAAAGGCAATCAATGGATCGGGTATGATGATCCTACAAGCATTAAAAATAAGGTATTTTCTTCGAACAAATTTATTTTTGAACATATAAAATGCAGTTTGAGGTTTCTTTTTATAATAGTGCTTCATTCTGTTAGCCAGTCACTGTCACAAATATGATTCGTTTGGTTGATCCTGCAGGACTCACGTCAGTTAAAACTCATGTAAGCTGTTTAGCTAAGTTTAGCTTTTTGGTGCAATACAATGCGTATTATGCATGTTGCCTAATGATATTTTCATAACTGAAATATTGGTCTGTAAGTACTTGGAACGACGTTGAAGAAGCGCGAGACAGACTATATGATGTTTATAATAATTCTTATTAAATTGTCAATAAATTTCTTTGTTTCGAGATTGCCTATGTAAAAGATAAAGGTTTCGGTGGTATTATGGTTTGGGCTTTAGATTTAGATGATTTCCAAGGAACATGCGGACAAGGCAAATACCCATTGATGCAGGCCATCAATCAAGAATGTGGTTCATCCTCTACTGGGCATCAGTAAGCATTTAATACTTCTTACTTTAGAATATGTGTCTGTATTCTTTGTAAATATTATAAAATTGACAATATTGACAAGGTTTCATTTTGGCACTTTATTAAGAGCATTGGCATAAAAATAATGGCTAAAAGCACTAATAATAATGAAAAACTATTAAATATGGGCTTATACATTGATAAAAATAATGAATGTTTAAATAATAACTTATTTCAGTATTCCACCCCATTTAACACACACAAATCGACCAAATACAGGGCATGTTACTAAAGCCCCAGGTAACTTCTCTCGTTATTCCAAACTTTTCTATATGCGAAAATCTGCAAACCACTATCAAATTCAAGTATTGTGATTTCTAATAGAAGGTCCATCGCATCTTGGTAGTAAAATTCACAGTCAAAACCGAATTACGTTTGTGAACATTCTAGTACGATTAAAAGATGTATTCCAAAGACTATGCCAATAACAACAGAGCGTATTCTCAAAGGCATTCTTTCGACGATTGTTGAAATGTTTGGGTACTTTGAGTAATGTAATCTTTGATTTTCTTCTTGCTAGGAGGAGACCATCATGTTGTAGTAAATAAAGAATTTTCGTGTTCTGGTAAAGCTGATGGTTTTTATGCTAGTCCTTTTTCCTGTGACCAATATTATATCTGTACTGCTGGTACTAGTTATAGGTAATAGTTATTTTCAATTGTCCATCCAGATCATTCTTCTCTAATTCATATTGCAAACTTAAAATTTCCATTGGTATTGATACCCATATTTCAATTAACACATTCACAGTTCCGTTTCCACGCTAATGCATAATTTCTATGCATATATGAGATAGCTATTTAGAAGTAACTACAACTGGAATATGGAATGTAGACTGTTATTCTATTGCCATGGAAATAAAGAAATTATTTTCAAATTTTTCTTACAAAGCTGTATTGAAATAAAATGAATTTAAATTTTGCCTCTGCTTTTCTAAAGCTTTTGAAGACATGGATTTTAACTAATTCCAATGATGTGTTATGTCACTGTGTTTCATTACAGAGTTCACTGTGCTGATGGTTTGGTGTATAATCCTAACACAAGAATGTGTGATTGGCCAAAGAATTACCAATGTACATTATCTGGAAATCATGTAACTAACGCACCAGTGACTCAACGACCTGTCACTCAAAAACCTTACAAACCAGCAACACATTCGACTGTTTTATTGAGTAAGTGGTAAATGCTAATGTAATGAAATTGAATTTAAAGTCCTATTCTACTCTACTTTATTTTGATGGTTTAATATTGCGGCAGTCAAGATATTAAGAACGTACATATGTATGTAGCAAAAGCAGCTTCGGTTTTTCTGTCCCATTTCATTAGGTATATTTCGACTATAATGAACCCCTGATCACCTCAGATCAAAACCAACTTAAGTATGTACAAACTTGTTGCATCATTTTTGTGTGGCTATACTAAAAATATAAACTATTAAAAAAACGAAAGTTGGGTCTTAGACTGACTTTTACAGTAGCCTTTTTCACGTAAAATATCTTTTATTTCAGATGAGTCTAATTTCTGTAAAGATAAACCTGATGGAATAATGAAAGATCCTATGGACCCTTGCAACGCTTTCTTTGATTGCTCCAATGGTATCACTTATAAAATTCAGTGTCCACCAGGTACCAAGTTCAGAGAATCAATATCTAATTGTGATATACCAAGCCATGTTCCTAATTGTTAAAAGTTTTTTAACATGATGATATAAAGATATTATACTGTTCTTTTCGTATTATTCATACCTTGCCGTGAACGCTGAAATGAGTGGGTATTTTGCTACGAATATCAGAGATTTTCTCAGAAAGACTTGCATCGTATCTTTACCAGACAAAACTTTTAACTTGACATCGCATATATGAAACATTTTATCATAATGGTTGTACCTGATGGTTCACTACTATACAACTTTTATTCCCGATTTTGCTATTCTTTGGACTTTGGATTTTTGATCAACGGAATTTTCTTGCCTACGGCTTTTTATTAAGTATATTTCACTGTCATTACACTGTGGATGGCCCGTATTGGGAACATCAAAATGGGGGAAATAGACAATCGATGAGGATTTATATGGAAAGCATGTCATCTATCTCTCAACAGAATGGTCAAAGTGGACTTACAAAGGTTACTGGGTATGAATGTTGAAGATATTGTCTAGCTATGTCATAATGAGTCAGAACAACCTTTTAATGTCTAGTCTCTATAGTTATATCATAGCGGTAAAACAGGTTAATTTGTTTTATATCAGAAAACTGTTGGACGGATCATTCAGATCACGACAATGGCGACCTTTTAATTGAATGAAGATATAAACCTTTTTTTCTATAGGATCTTAGTAATAAAGGAGGCTTAATGTTTTTCCCGTTTTTGTTAAATAAGATAAAAGTATGTAGGGATTAGGAAACGGCCATCTCTTTATTCCCTTCGCCTTTAAGAGGTGAAGGAAGTTCGAACTGGCTGTCCTTTCTGTAACTACCAACAACGATGAAGGGCCATGTGTTGTTGATATTATTATTATCCTTATTACTGGCTTTATATAATTCAGGTAGGAGTTTTGAATATTAATTTTTGCTTAAGAAAATAGGTAAGATAAGGTAATTAATTGTGTCCAGGTTTTATCTTGAATGACCAAATTGAGCTTTTAGATTCCATTTCTATAAAGCTTTTATAAATTTGACCTAGAGATTGCAAATTGAATTTCTACTGAGTGATCTGGGTTTTCTTTTTGTTTGATGGCACTCAAAACTTTCAAATTGAAAAAGAAAATCAACCCAAATCAGTAGCTGCTATTTAGCTGATCTTATTTGCATTGCTGCACCGTAAAAAATCACACGTCTTATGGTTGATTCTGAAAGAATTTATAAATTAAATGGTGATTAACATTATATCATTTTTGTTTAAGTTAACGGAGCTAAATACAATGTAGTGTGCTATTATGCTAACTGGTCGCAATATAGACCAGATGGTGGGAAGTTCTTCCCTGAAGACATCAATCCTAAAAGTTGTACCCACATCATATACGCCTTTGCTAAATTATCTGGAAATCGACTAGCACCTACTGAATGGAATGATGACCTATTCCAGTATCCTAGAGGATTGTAAGTAGACACATTCAGTCCTTGGTTTATTCATATACACGTGTGTCCAGTATTATCCGCGTTTGGAAGTTAAAAATACGAGTCGTATTTTATAGAAAAGACATCTGTAGAAATAGGAAACGAAATGATTAGTTTGACATATTTTTAAAGGAATTATGCAATTTTCGTACATGTCTAGTACTTGTAAAGACCATTTACATAATATACCATTTACATAATATGCAAGACTCAAATCAACTGCCCAAATGGCACATCTGTTCCTTTAATAGTCAATGTATATTTATTGTAGTTCAGTACTCGTCCAAAATGATTTTAAGCGAAAATGTATCAATATGATTTTAGATATCTAAGAGTTATGGATCTCAAGAAGTCAAATCCTGATCTGAAAGTTCTTCTTGCACTCGGCGGTTGGACCATGCCTGTAAGAGATTTCTCAGCAATGGTTTCAACATGGGGAAATAGACAAGAATTTATTCGTAATGCTATTGAATATTTGAGAAGATTTGGTTTTGACGGATTAGATTTAGATTGGGAATATCCTGGCAGTAGAGGAAGTCCGGCCATCGATAAGAAAAGATTTACATATTTAGTTTGGGTAAGTCTATAAGTATATTTTTTTCCAGTTGTTTATGAAATGTAGTGAAAATTTCTATGGCTAAGAACTTTTAATATGTGATCGGATAATTTCATCATGCGTTACCATGTTTCTATCATGTAGGAAATCAGAGATGCCTTTGAGAAAGAAGCTGTGCAGACTGGTAAAGAGAGGATGTTGATTACCGCTGCCGTACCAGCTAGCAAGAGTACCATTGAAAAAGGTTATGAAATTCCAGCTTTAGGAAAGTAAGTCCTCTAATAGTTTGGCTAATCCTTTTAATCCAGAGTTGTCATACATGTATCATAATTATGGGAATTTTAAATCATGTTGTTTGAGAACCAACAAAAAAGAGTATAACAGCAAATCAATCAACACTCAGTTACTTGTA
The DNA here is from genome assembly GCF_000327385.1 of Lottia gigantea. Classification (NCBI taxonomy): domain Eukaryota; kingdom Metazoa; phylum Mollusca; class Gastropoda; family Lottiidae; genus Lottia; species Lottia gigantea. The sequence goes on from NW_008710347.1 coordinate 1,230,363, forward strand.
CGGCATATTAGAAAAGAAAATTTGAATCTACAAGCATAAATTGACAACTCTCTGATACAAACCAAATCAATGATTATTTAAATCTATCATAGAAAATTGGATATGATAAACCTGATGTCGTATGATCTACATGGTGGATGGGATAAAGTAACAGGACATAATGCACCACTGTTTGCTTATCCTGGTGATCCTACACCTACTCTTAATGTTGTAAGTTTCTAAATTATACTATATTGTATTATCAACAATGCAGCTTCTATTGTAACTCAGTGTGTTTATATCAACATGAATTTTGGAAAAAAAGGATTAAAACCTGAGATTTTCTTTAAAGTGTTTCAAACTAAGAAGGTTGTATCTATTTTAGGCTTACGCTGCACAATACTGGGCTAGTCAGGGAGCACCTAAGGAGAAAATCCATGTTGGTATGCCAATGTATGGAAGAAGTTATACATTAGCTAATAGATATAACACTGGATTAGGTGCTCCTGTTACTGGGCCTGGTAGAAAGGAACCTTTCTCAGGAGAAGCTGGTATAATTTTATATTATGAGGTAAAACTTGTATATACTTTGGAATCCCCAATGCCTTCTTATAATATGCACATTCTAAGCATGTTGAGCCACAGTCAGTTTGTGAGATTTGAAGAGAGTTGCTAAAATGTTGAACGGAGGAATACATTTTGCATTTACCCAGTTATTTTTGCTTTCACATTAGCATCTACAATTTCAAATTTGTTTTGCACCCAGAAGGATATATTTTGATCCTTTGATATATAACGGACATAGCTGGCGAATTCATACAGTTTAAAGATTTTGTACAAAAGGTGTCCGTCATTGAGAACGGTCTATGTGGATGAACATTTTTACTTTTTGTTCTTTTCAGATCTGCAATACAGTACTAAACAGATACCAAACTATACAAGATGATAATATGAAAGTACCATACGCTGTTTCTGGAGACCAATGGGTTGGATATGATGATAAAAGAGCTATACAATCTAAGGTATAAATAAACAAAAAAATGTAACAATTTGAAGAACAAGTCTTATAGTTTTGTGTTCGGTGTCATAAACCTGCTGGAACTGTATCATATGGGACTTGGTATGATTCTGCCACACATGCACTTCATGTATTATCTATATATGTATCATTTTGTATCGATCAAGTCGACAGCAAAATTGCCATCAAATTCTTAAATCGAGACTGTATAGTTGAGTAATTTTGTTTAAAGTTAGATTGGTTGTTGCAAGAAGGATATGGAGGTGGTATGATATGGGCCATAGATTTAGATGATTTTTCTGGTTCATTCTGTGGACGTCCATATCCATTACTATCAGTTCTAACGGATTGTTTATTGTATGGAAAAGGGTAAGACAATCATAAATATTAGAGCGTCAAAATATAGTACAGTAATTATTGAAATAATCTGACCGAGCATTATTCTTACCTTATGATCAGATAGAAAGCTACGACAATGTGACAAAATTTACTATTACATTTAGCCTTTGATATTTGTCAATCAGGGGTCTTATTCTCGATAACCTCTTTTAGTATTCAAGTTATCTGATTATTATCCATTTAGATTACTGTATTTCTTAAATCTGGAATTTACCTTACTTAAGATTTTTGAGAATAAGGCCCCTACTAATAATAAATACTTGTATTGTAGTTCCAACACATGTCGAGAGAAGGTACTTCCAGGATCCGTAGTACCACAACCAACGACACAAAAACCATGGATACCACAACCAGCAACAACACCTGAACCATACAACCCTCCTTATAAACCACCTAGTGGTAATACTTATATATAAACTACACTACTTCTTATATTGTGTCAAAATTAAAATCCAATCCGTTACCATAATCCTTCTCAGCCTAATTAATCTGTTGAAGGGAAGGGATCAAATCAGTTTTACTGTAACTTGTGGAAAGGTTAAACCATCTTCGTATGTTAGTTGCATATAAAGAGAATTTTTTTGTCATAAAGCTGTGTTCTATTATCAAAATACCACAACAAAGCAGCTTCTTTTGTGTAGCATTCAGTAGAGTCTACTCCATTCTTTTTGTATGATTGACCTTACCTATTTTATAATGCAAACCATGAACGAACATTCTCTTTGCAAATAGTATTGCTACACATGTCCACACCTATTAAAAACGTCTGATAAAGGAAAAGGATTATTTGTAAATGCTATGGTAACATGTCGAGTATGGAACAGGATTAAGTCTCATGCCTCCGTCTTTCTTATAAATAGATATCAAGACGTATTCTGTTACCCTTAATTTTAGTATTATCTCAAAATGGAGGGTCATTATATATTTCTCACTGTATTAGTGTTTCTGTCTGTGTTTAATACAGGTAAGATAATTTGGCGCTTGTCATAAGGATATTTTTCGTTAAAGGGATTATAAAGAGGTTTTCTAAACTTTTTATGTGTATTGGGGACATTGATCAATTTGCACCATTCAAATTTTCAGTCCGGCGTCTTTGGTTCCTGCAATTACTCTATAACTAAGAGTTTGATGACGATCTGCTTTTATCATCATATAGAAAAGCAGGAACCACGAACGTCAGTCTGAAAGTTCTATTATTCTTATTATGAGACCCTTATCATGACGTCATAAAACGATAAGTTTTAGTGGAATTACCGGAACCTCCGACACCAGTTTGAAAATTGGAATGATGCAAATCGATGCTAACAGTGTCTGGCCAGTCTCTCAAAACACGATTTACCTTAATTAACATTAACTGTATTCCAATTTGTAGAATAGAACGGATTGTCAAAAACAGTTGATCGGGTTTGAACTAGAAAAAAGTCAATAATCAATGACTTTATTGTTGAATTTTTTTTGCCACACCAATGATTTCTTTTTGTATTTCAGTTACCACTACCAAACGCAATGTTGTGTGTTATTTTGCCAACTGGGCCCAATACCGACCAGCGGGTGGCAAATTTTTACCTGAAGATATCAATCCTAAGATCTGTACTCACATCATATACGCCTTTGCTAAATTATCTGGTAATCGACTAGCCCCTACTGAATGGAATGATGACTTGATTGAATATCCAAGAGGACTGTAAGTATTTTGACTTTAATGATTTGTTTGATTGGAAGACGATAAATGGGACAGATTCAACATCCGTTTGACAAATCGTAACTTAGTCTCAGAAATGGTTATTCAGTAATGTAAATTATAGAAAGGACATAATATAGAAATAGAAAGTGAAACATCTAGTTTTTTGTCTATTGGAAGAGATGATGCTATTTTCGTGCAGTTTGTGTACCTCTGAAGACTATTAACATATATTCAATACCCAATTCAACCCCCGAAAATCCAAGATCCAAGCCCGTTTACCATTTGATACACTGCCTTTGATAGAAGTGTTTTTCTAACATTAGACCCATACCACTGACAAATTTCAGCAATTGCACCTTGGACGTTACATAAAATGATTGCATTCATCTGTATGATTTACAGGTACCTCCGAGTTTTGGATCTGAAGAAATCAAATCCTGATCTGAAAGTAATTCTTGCTGTAGGAGGTTGGACTATGGGTGTCAAAGATTTTTCAGTCATGGCCTCTACAGCTGGAAATCGACAAGAATTTATTGCCAATGCTATTGAATATTTGAGAAGATTTGGTTTTGACGGATTAGATTTAGATTGGGAATATCCTGGAAGTAGAGGAAGTCCAGCTATCGATAAGAAAAGATTTACATATTTGTGTCGGGTGAGTATCATCTGTTTCCAACAAAGTAAGTTATACCATCTTCCGTCCAGGTATTACTTTGTCTTATACCTCGATTACAATAGCCACTGTTTTTGTATGTATCATGGAATGCAGCGATTAGATTTGATAAGATTGTAAATATATTGGATTATATTGGATATCTCTGATTGGCTGTGTTCACTAGCATGTAATCCAATCAAATCACTGTATTTACAAACCGAAAAGTGGCTATTGTAGTCAAGGTCTTAAATTCGTATTAGATTGACATTGTGAAGAGTGTCAAACTATTCAAATTTGAATCTCATATTATTAGACATGATATATTTTCAATGCAGGAAATTCGACAAGGGTTCGAGAAAGAAGCCCAACAAACGGGAAAAGAAAGATTGTTGATAACCGCTGCAGTACCAGCTAGTAAATCAACTATCGATATTGGTTATGAAGTTGCAGCTATCGGCAAGTATGTAAATTAGAAGAATGTCAAGTTGGTAGCAATAACCAAAAGATCGAGTTATACATTGATACCGTTTTCTAAAAAAAAACTGTCTGTTACTATGGTTTATGTTTGATATAACGAACATTCGGGGACTATAACTTACCGGTGACATAAGCTTCGGTTTCCGTATGTACGACTTCATGAAATGAAGTATGAAGACCATGCTTAAGATTATTCAGTCTTCATTATAATTGATAGGAGTTTGGATATGATAAACCTGATGTCGTATGATCTACATGGTGGATGGGATAAAGTAACAGGACATAATGCTCCACTGTTTGCTTATCCTGGTGATCCTACACCTACTCTTAATGTTGTAAGTAATTCAACTATTATCTTTGGTGCATGGCCCTTTAATATTCAAAACAACATTCTAGATAAATATTTATGAATAAATTATAGATTATTTATACATAGTATGGATTTGTTTGTAGGCATATGCAGCAAATTATTGGGCTGAACAAGGTGCTCCAAAAGAAAAAATCCAAGTGGGCATTCCAATGTATGGAAGAAGTTATACATTAGCTAATAGATATAACACTGGATTAGGTGCTCCAGTTACTGGGCCTGGTAAAAAAGAACGTTATTCTGGTGAAGCTGGAATTATTTTGTCATATGAGGTAGGTCTTGAGCTGAAAAGCTGATCATAAGCAAATCCATGTTGTCGAAAAACGCAATGTCATATATGAATATGGGTTATGATTCCAAAGTTGTTGAATTATGAATTCAATGGATGTCAATCGTGTTTTGTCATTGTCGAAAAAAGGCAGAATTAAAACCAGTTTTTATACTTTAATGAACTTTAAAAAGAGGGTAATATGCGAAAAAATAACAATAAATAAATACCAATTTTAATGCTAAGCTTTTGCCTTTTCTGTTGTTTTAGATCTGTGAAACTCTCCTTAATAAATACCAGACCATACAAGATGATAATATAAAAGTACCATACGCCGTTTCTGGAGACCAATGGGTTGGATATGATGATAAAAAGGCAGTAGCCACAAAGGTATAGTCGCTTATATTCCGCATTGCCTTAAACGTAGATAGAAATGTAAATGTGTTCAAAACAAAGCACATGTATATACTTTCGTCCTTTTAGAAATCCAGTGCATGGGTTTTAAATTGAAATACTACGATTACTTATATATTTGTTAGCTGGTGTCCGTCGCCAAGTTTTTTTTCGTTGAATCTTTCGTATCACTGAAAATGTCTGTGTACTAGTTAGTTTGACAAAGTATGCTAGTTTGGTTGAATAGGTATTTATGTTTTTAAACGTTTTGATATTTCAGTTAGATTGGCTTCTGGAACAAGGCTATGGAGGTGGTATGATATGGGCAATAGATTATGACGACTTCACTGGTTCTTTTTGTGGTAATCCCTATCCACTTCTCTCTATTATCAGTGAATGTTTGATAAACGGCAAAGGGTAAGAATTTAATATAAATTTAAATAACGAGAGAGCTAGCGTTGCGGTACAAATATTAATCAAATTTATGAATATAGAATCAATGGCGTTCTTTACTTTAAGGCCATTTTCAGTCGTGTTTGCAAACACATTTGGCGTCTTCGAATTTGTAAGAGTGTAGCCACAGAAATATTAGTGAATGTTTGTGATTGAGATGAAATTTGGTTGTATATTGAACTGGTTTTCTACAAATGAAATCGATCGATAATATTTAATATTGCATATTCATTTTAATAGTTCAAGGATGTGTAGAGAAAAGTTTGGCTCACAAACAAATGTACAACCAACACAGAAACCATGGGTACAACCAACAACCACAACCGTAAAACCATGGTGGTGGAGACCGACTACAACCAGAAAACCGTGGATACCACCTACAACCACAACTGTGAAGCCATGGTGGTGGAAACCTACTACAACCAGAAAACCCTGGGTACCACCTACAACCACAACAGTGCGCCCATGGTGGTGGTATCCTACAACAACGAAAAGACCATCATCAGGATGTAAGTTGTGAGCCATAGTCAATATGAGTCGATTCTCTTATTCAGTGTGTTTATTTACTTTGTTCATAAGGCTGGAATCAAATTTTTGGAAAGTTAATGCCCATAGCCGTAGAATTGGGTATCCGAAACACGCGTCAGCAGCATGGGATGAGCTTTAGTCAGTTATTCAATAACTCTCTTTCGCTAGTAGTAAAACCAATAAAGAAAAGAGCCGAGAAAAGCACATAACTAAGAAATGCATACTTTCCTTAACTTCCAGGGGGACTGTCGATGTAGCAATTTACTCTCTTTTCATCCTAATTAGATTAATGATTTTTATTTTTCAGCATTTAGATGTAGTGTCGATGGAATCTTTGGTGATCCATTAAGTTGTAGAGTTTTCCATTGGTGTGTAGGCGGCCGTGATATCAGAATGGGGTGTCCAGCTAACACAGGTTTCAATTCTACGTTAAAAGTATGTGCTTGGATGGACTGTTAAAACTTCCCTGCTTGAATGAAAAAAAACATCTCACATTTGTACATACACATTCTAAGACAAAGAAAAAGAGACAAAAGTTTTAATATATTATCATTATGTATTATGTAAATAAATTATTATGGCAATGTAAATAATATTAATATATATGATCCGATTATTGTTTAACGAATAAAAATTATGACCTTTCCAATTGTGTTGCATCTTACTTGAAAAAGTTACTGGGACCATCAGGTTTGAAAGAGTACTTTTTTAATCATCAAAAAGATTAAGGCCTTGGGATGGAATTAAGCTCCGGTGCATAGACTACATTATCAATACACCTGTGCTTAAATATGTCGTAATCAAATGCCGGTTATCGTTGTTTCGAACATCCTCGAAAATATATTACATGATCAAGGCCAAGTCAAAGTGACAATCCAGAACTTCAAAGTGTTGACCAGTTGGATACCAGAATGAATGTGTAACAATTAAATTCTCTTCACGATTAGCTTGGTAAATATCATTAAACTCTTACTTAATATAAGGATTAAGAATATAAAGACTTGGGTTTATTTTCTTTGTCTATTATCGTAAAGGACGGGTAGGAATGCTGTATGGACGTTGTATCTCACTGGAGTAAATTTTCTTCTTTATTTCTGTAACATTGTTCAATATGAAGGACTATATAGCATATTTTTTGTTGCTGATAAGTATATTGGCACCTGAAGGTAAGGCTGATTTTGTTTTTTTTTTGCCTGTATCATCTTCAATAAGCAGACAGCAACTCTACATCTTCATGAAAAGTTCATTTGATAACTCTGATCACTCTATCGGGAACGATTCGACATCCACACCTTTAACCATATACAAAGACCCCGAGAATTTTGTTTATCACCAAATACTTTAGACCTCGCGTTTTCTAGCAATCCGTTGCTATTTATTCTTGTAGTTCATTCAAAGAAGTTCAATGTGGTATGCTATTATGCCAATTGGTCTCAGTATCGTACAGGAAATGGACAGTTCTTTCCAGAAGATATCAACCCTAAGAGTTGTACACACGTCATATATTCCTTTGCTCATATCTCTGGTAATAGACTGATACCAACTGAATGGAATGATGATACTCAATATCCTAGAGGAATGTAAGTCAATGAATAGATGTAATAGATAAATACTATCCATTTAATTTATTACCACCGCAATAATATTAGTCTGGTGGTCTCAGCTTAATGTTTGTCAATATTAGCAATATATCGAACTAAGCTCATGTTAGCAAAAGACAGATAATGTAGCAGACAGTTTTGTTTACATTGATGTCCCTACGTATACAATAAAGAAGCCGAACATAACTAGTCCTACCCACAGACGTGATAAGTGAATATACGGATGTGGTGTCGTCCATAAGTTAAGCCCGCATATCAACTGTATTGTGGCATCGAGTGAGACACATGGACATTGCGGAATATCCAGAAATGTCTTCACGTATGACGAAATGGTGAAAATTCCCAAAAACTAGCGTTCCAAAACTGGATCCCATAAATTGCGACTTTTTGAGTCTAGCTCTGACCTTGGCGATATCACACCCAGTTATCACGTCCGAAGAACAAGAGGAGCCAAATTTGCCGGGCTTATAATAAGGTATTATTACCGGGGTAAATTGTTTTAATATAATAATAATGTTAGGGATGGCACAGCTAGAAAAAAATTCCAGAGTGATATTTCAAGCCTATTGACGTTATTAATGTTAAAGGTATTATCGAGTTTTGGATCTGAAGAAATCGAATCCCAGTTTGAAAATTCTGCTAGCCGTTGGAGGATGGAGTATGCCAGTCAAAGATTTTTCTAAAATGGCATCCACTTGGGAAAACCGACGTGAATTTATAGACACAAGTATTGAATACTTGAGAAGATTTGGTTTTGACGGATTAGATTTAGATTGGGAATACCCAGCTAATCGCGGCAGTCCACCAATCGATAAAAAACGGTATACGTTTCTCGTGAAGGTAAGGGGTAAACATTATGATGACTTTCACAACAGTTATTGTTCGACTTTAGTTCAAATTTCTTTTGTTTGCATGCTTTTTAAAATTATCAAAAGACATGATTATCATTACCAACAGTACTTAATAGTATGCTGTCATTAATTTTTTTATCACGAATTTTTCTAAATAATAGGAGCTGAGGGAAGCCTTTGAGAAAGAGGGACGTGAAACAGGTCGAGATAGACTATTAATAACAGCAGCAGTACCTGCACCTCAAACTATTGTTGATAGAGGATACGAAGTAGCTGCTATAGGAAAGTAAGATAAAATTATTTTGATGCATTCCAAAGTATCTACCAAATATTTAGGATTTGTGTCTCATTTATACAGACCGTATAGGTAATTAGACGAAAGGAATCATAAGTTTTTGAAGCTTTAAATTTAGGATATCGCAAGCAATGTAGCAAGATGTGTTTACGTTGGCATTCTTAATTTGGGATACTTCATTACAGGAGTCTGGATATGATAAATTTAATGGCCTACGACTTCCATGGTGGTTGGGATGATGTCACGGGACACAATGCTCCACTGTTTGCTTATCGTGGAGATCCCACACCAACTCTGACAGTGGTAGGTACATTTCTGAAATGACAATATGATTTTGTAACCTTCCCAAATTATTGCCAATAATAATCTTTATAAAGCTGTCTTCAAAAATTAATATTCCAATAATCCGTGGAATCGCAGCGAGTGTAAGATATAATATGCTCACTATCAAAAGGGCTGATTGAGATAAGAATCTGGGCAAAAGGCAAAAAAACTAAATACGGTATTCTCGATTTCCATTTGAAATTAATTTTATCTTTGTAGGAATATACAGCAAAGTATTGGGTTCAGGAAGGTGCACCTAAAGAGAAAATTAATATTGGTATGCCGATGTATGGTAAAACGTTTACACTAGCAAACAAATATAATACTGGATTAGGTGCTCCAGTTACTGGACCTGGTAGAAAGGGACCTTACTCACTGGAATCTGGCCTTTTGGTCTTCTACGAGGTAAATGACCCATTAACTCATTGCTATTTTGCTATATTGCTATTTCCTAGTGGCTTAAATTGAATCTCTATCATCACCGCCAAATAATAATCAATAATCAACAAGTGCACAGTAACGATATTTGGACAAATGATCTTTGATTAGCATAGTAGTGGCGGGTGTCGCACGAGAAGCAGACCATGCTTACTCTTTTCTTTGGAGGAGTCCACTACTATAATATTTTTACTCCTGATTTTGCCATGCTTTGGACGAGATGTTGATTAACGAAATTTCCTTTACTTGTACGGATTTTATTTATAGTATTAAAGTCTTGGTGTTTCTCTATTTAGATTTGTGATGAGGTTTTGAATAAATACCAGACCTTACAAGATGACAATATGAAAGTACCATACGCTGTTTCTGGAGACCAATGGGTTGGCTATGATGACCAGAAAGCTATAGCAGCTAAGGTTAGCAGTAAATCAGATATTTTAACGTGTGTGCGGAATAAATTATAAAAATTCGAGTATAAAAACAATATTTAAAATTACGACAAATTAGATTTCACTCTTCAAATAATGTCCCTTGAAAAAGAAAATTGTCTAGAGTCTTCGTTACTGTTTAACGATTTCGTCTTCGGTCAAAAGTCTGTATTTTCGAAAGACAACAATGCATGTTTGGATTTAGGGTTTGTAATAACTAAAACCAACGAGATGAACACAAACTGAACAGTATGTATGATTTGGTTTTAGTTAGATTGGTTATTAAAAGAAGGGTTTGGAGGAGGAATGATATGGGCCCTTGATTTAGACGATTTTTCTGGTGGTTTCTGTGGAAGTCCGTATCCGCTACTTTCTGTCATCACCAACTGTCTATTGGCTGGAAAAGGGCAAGTATTGATAATTTAACATGTTCTTATCCTTCAAATGAAACGAGTTTGGAAGAAGATTGGCATTCTACATTTTTTTGACATGTTAGTTCGTATTCGAGCCAAGAGAAATCGAACATTTACCATTGTATATTAACAGTAGGGCTCAAAAGCTTAAATTCCTGGTAAATCCTATGGTTCATGATACCATATAAAATATTGTAGATCTGAAACGTGCAAGGAAATGGTGTTCTCAGCGCAGTCCACAACTACGACAACCACGACAAGACCGTGGTGGTGGAAACCAACAACCACAAGGAAACCTTGGGTGCCTCCTACCACAACCACAAGGAAACCCTGGGTACAACCAACTACAACCACAAGGAAATCATGGGTACCATCAACCACAAGGAAACCTTGGGTACCACCAAGCACAACAACAAGAAATCCTTGGTGGTGGAGGCCAACAACTAAAAAGCCATGGGTGCCTCCAACAACAACTCAACGGCCTATTGTTCCAGTCAAAGGTTAGAGCAAGGGATATCTGTGGTATTACGTGTATTTGTTTGCCTTAATATAAAACTCATAGCCCATTTTACCCATCTCCGCATTAAGAAAATTTAGAAAAACAGATTGACATTTGAAGTTTTTTAGCCATTTCCTATTAATTCGAAAGCATACAGACCTCTGGGTTTTTACCTTCATAATGTTATAATTTATATTTCAGAATTTAAATGTCCCTTAGCCTGGGGTATGTATCCTGATCCCTTTTCATGCAGGAAGTTTCACGTTTGTGTATATGGTCGAGATATTGCTATGATGTGCCCACCATTTACCGGTTTTAGTGATATACATAAGGTCTGCACATGGATGAAATGTTGAATTAATTGAAATGGGCTATAAATAAAAAAAATCAACTTCATAACCTATGTATCCTTTTATTTCCTTGGCACTTTCAGCTTTGCATATTTTGAAGAATGGTCGCAAATGAATAATGCCAAATACACATTATTGGCTTTTTGAACTGAAAGGGTTGACAAACTTTGGGAAAATGTGGGGGCGGGTGTTGAAGGTAGATTATGATCTGTCTTGCTTGCGACTTTCACCACAGATACTATTGTAGTGGAATTCAATTATTCTGATTTTTAAGCATATCAACCCGACATCCTTTCGGAGAGTTCCCATAGGTTATAGACTTTTTGATAAATTTATCATCTAACGAGATTCTAATTCCCTTCTAAAGCACTTTATCATAAATGTCTATAGCTGATCTTCAATCTATTTTTAATTCAAATAAATTAAATTGCATGAATGGAAAGATTCACATCTACACTTTACTAAGTTGTAATAGATAAGTTTCTGAGAGCATATGGATAGCTGATACAAAGAACCATAGTCCAGAAACATACAAAAAAACTACATCACTGTATAACGCCAGCGATAACAATCACACATGAAGAATCGTGTCATTCATTAGTTTCTACAGTGAAATATGAGGTGCAAATAACATATTCGTTGAAATATTCTTGAAAAGCACGAATGTGATTAAAAACTGTGAGATTGAAATGTTATGATATTCTGAAAACATTGATCCAACCTTTGCAATGACACACATATAAATAATCATTATCATCAAAAGCCACCCCTCGTGGTCTATCTATACCATGGGATTTTGTTAAGCAGTCCTCCATGTATTCTCCATTTTTATTCAGTTTAAGAACTCTAGCACCATTGTAATCTGCTAGATAAATACACTCATCTATTGAAGAGCAAACACCGTAAGGAAGTTTGAGCTTATCTCCGTTATCAGATCTATAAGTGAACAATATTTCTCCCGTATGAGTTAAACATGTTACGGCTTTAGATTTGCAATCTGATATGAGAATATTTCCGCTATAAGTTGCCGATAAATAGCTAGGATCCAATAAATCTTTTAATACTAGTTTCTGTAACACGGTACCAGAGAAGTCAATGACGTCAATAAAGCACCCACCAGAGAACGATGACCTACTAGCTGCCAGACGGTTGGTACCAATTACAGCAATTCCAGTATAGTCAGATTGTGTTTCTACCATTCTACTTACTTGAAATTGAGGTATAACATCAATAAACATAACATGTTTACTGGCTGTAACTATCACTGTTTGGTTGTTCAGTTTCTCGATTCGTCTTGGATTGCGTAATGTTATTTTCCGAGGAGGATTAGACAGAAGTTTAATACAGTTATTGGTGCCATCGACTACAATGGGAATACACTGATTGTTGACCGTCACGATAACTAAATCTATGGCACTAGAATCACCCTTATTTTCTCCTTCTAAATGAGTTTCTAATCTCATGAGTTTATAGGAAGAGCGTGGTTTGATAGATCCAATTACCTCAGTCTCTACCACAGAAGATAATTTTTGATTTTCAACAAACTTCACATCGACGCAGATGGGTAGATTGATATCTGCAGAAGATATGTTTAACAGACGATGTTTCTGTATTTCGATTAATTGTGTATTGTTTAATATGTCTGTATCTGAACCCATCGTAATTACAGAAGCAATAAATTTCTCTACCTGCCTTAAAGCTGTGAATGTTTTCTTACTTGTGGTCTGTCTGGTTATCAACTCCCCCGATGTTATTTCATACTCTTTCTCGCATTTCTCAAGTAGTCGGCTTTCGGACTGTCTGATTGTCTTTATGATATCGTTAACATAATCTTTAATTGCCTGGTCAGTTCTATGTTTACTCTCCTCAAGTTGATTAGTTTTGATTTGTAGATCGGCTAAATTTTTCTCCGCCATTATAACATGTGATTTGATTTCATTCAGTGATTGATGGAGATGGGAACGACTTGTCCGTGCAACTTTCGATACACTTTCGATATTTTTACACTTTCTATGTGCTACAATAGCACACGTTTGACACAAGGTTACACAACACTGATCACAGTAGAACTCTATACAATGATCTGGATGAGATAAACAAATAGGATTTCCGGATTTATTACGTTCCTGTTCAGACACTTTGCTTATTGGAACAGTACCGTGTGTTTTGGTCACTTTCATTTTCCCATGAACCACAGAGCAGTTATCACATAACCCATCATGGCAGTTTTGACACCACACTGTAGCTTTAACTATATTATCAGCATCGGAACATAAAGCACATAAATCACCTGAAATATACAATACAAACATTCACAAAGAGTTATAAAAAGCAAAAAGTCTTCTTTGGCAAAATTTCACGTTTGTATATCAAAATTCGTGAGCAAGGAAATGACTAGTTGTAGTATTGAAGTTTTATACTATAGCCGTACACTGCCAAATTCCAGATTAAAACGTAAGGAAACACAAGTACACAATGTTTCAATTTATTCCGACTGTGTTGACGTTAAATATTTAAATGCGCACATTTAATAGTTCTTCAATCGTGCTATGTTGTGCGCTTAATCCAATTTCTTTTAATTCAATTTCTATGTTTGCAAACTGTATCTGCCATTGGATCTCTGTAATGAGTCACATAAAAAAACCTGTCAATAATTAATATTTTACCAAAGAAAAGCATATGGTTATAGAGTAACTATCTTTAATTATTGACTGGTCTGTTTCATTTACACAGGACGGAAATAATAGAGGAGTGCTACATTAACTATTTATGTCTTCATCAGCTTGTTCAGAGTAACAAGAACACGTTAAATCTATAAAATAACTTGCTTTCTACTTAGATTTAAATGAATTGTTAACATTGACATCACGTACTATGTGAAGATTTGTCGGAATTCAATAAAGAGTCTAGGGATTTAACAGGTTTTTATTTAATTGAGCCTATCGCAAGACAAATTTTCCTTGAAGTTATCATTTACTTACAGCACAAGATTGTATGTTTTGTAAGGTATTTAATTGTGTGAGAGGGTGTGTTTGTGTGAGTTTGATGTGTTATGGTAAGGCAAGTTTGGTGAAAAGTAAAAGTTTGTATATTTTGTATGCAGGGCTTTCAACGTTTTTCTTTCTTTTATCCTATTTAGGGTCTTTAATCAATTGCATGACGCCCCCCCCCCCCCACCCTTTTCTATTTCGTGACTTTCTTTGTGCAATTTTCTGCAATCTTTTTCATGTCGGAGAACATTTTTTCAATTAATAAATTTCTAAATTATCCTACTTGGGATAATTACCCCTAGGTTGAAAACCCCCGATGTAGTGTGTGTGTATATTTGTTGTGTTACTAATATTGAGTACGAAAGTGTGATACATTGAACGATTATGTGATGGTGTCAATATATTTTCTGTTAGCAGTTGAGTGATTACTGCTTAGTGATAATTGTTTTGTTATTGTGTTTGTGTACAAATACGGTTGGAAAAGTCCAACAAAGAAGTTTCATGATTTCACTAACCTTTTACCAAAACATAACTAGATTTGAATAATGTCTAAAGATATTATCGAATTTCAACTATCGGAAACACTAATAAAAAAATTAAAAAGAGTTTCATAATTCATCTTTTCCCCTTTCACAATTGTTAACATTCTTCAGTCAGAATTATTCAGACACAAAAAAAACCCTTGAATTTGAGTTTCATTTCCCGATTGAATGGATTTGAAATACATGTCTTACAGTGCATCATATTATCGATTTTCAGCAATATCTCCGATTCGAGACCATATACAAGTTATTTTATGGCACTGGTGCTTTGTAAAACGTTCATAATTACTATGACTTTCAAATTTCAAAAGCATGATACTCTCAGAGAATCTAGATTTTCTTTAAAAATCATGAATGTCGATTGCTTCTGATTATTAGGGTGTTTGGTTACAAATAGCATTGACGTCACGTCACACCTATGATAACAAGGTAGTTGTAGAGAAGAAAGGGGGTGAAAATTGAATCAATATACTGTAAATATTTATATTACTGTATATCTATGTTGTGTGAATCAGGACGAGACATTGAATACATAGGTGACAGATGGCAGCATGTGTTCTATTGCACGGGAGATCTAGAAAAACATGAAAAAAGAACGAACAAACGGACAACTTTACATTGATAACTAGCTGAGGTTCACGAGGGTCCTTTCTACCAGTTGATTCCTGGCCAAAACTCTTAGAATCGATTTTTCCCGGATTATCTGTTTTCAATATTGATAAACGTTACTTACCAGAACTTTTACCAGTAATTGTATCAGCCAAACATTTCAAAAATTGACTGGATGGTAACTTTTCAGCCCATCTAGATATAGGTAATGTATCACAGGGGCTCTGAATTATCTCATCACAAACAGGGCACAGAAAACATCCCTCGGCTTCTACTTCTTTACTCCTTTTATCTATATAACTCTGTATACACGACTGGCAGAAACTGTGAAGGCACTTGAGAGTCACGGGAGAATCAAAGTCTTGGCAGCATAATCCACAAGTGAGATGATACTCCGATCCGGTAGACAGTGAGGCCATGTCTAAAATGAATAATACAAGAGTGGAATGAAGTTCATACAATGAACATACAGCGAAGATCAATAGAAAAGCTAGCAGACGAAGTTTAAGAAAACAGATCCAGTAACGAGAATCAATGAACTATGAGAAGTTAATAAGATAATATTATAAATCAATACATATTAAACTAATAACTAGTCATATATTTACATTCTTAAAATGGTCATAATCCTATTATATTACCTATTGTGTTAGTATTACAAAACAAGAAATTTCACGTCCGATGTTCCGACCATAAGCTGAAAAGAAGGCATAACTTTTTATCTATCATGGCATCGTCTTCAAAATGTCGAGCTATTATACCTTGACTGCAATAAGCACTATTGCTGTATTACGGGATGCATCGATTTGATTGGATTGTACGCCAGCGAATATATCCAATCAGAGGCCTCGACAGAAAGGCAATTAACCATATGCATTTGTGACTGTTCACATACTTTTTTTTTTGTCGAGGAAGAAGACTGGCCGTATTCACCTCTTGGCAGGACGTTCATTTTATGTTATTGAACACATGTGATGGCTTTCGTTTTCAAAATATTTAATACATTGTTACTATAACACTAAATTTCCCAGTGCTTTTAATTTAGATCAGCGTAATCTCGTTCATTTATAATAGTTATATCTGTTTTCAATAAGGCATACCTGGAGAATTCAAGTCAACGAATAGCCGTTACACAACGAGAACGGTATATCCCTATATAATTTATACCCCTATTTCAACCTTCAAACCAACTAAAATTTACCACTGGTCAATAAAATATTTTAAATAATTACATTACTTTTTGGCTTCGTGACAAAACTTCTATTACGTAAAGTAACTACACTAGTCTTTTTGCGTGAACTTGTTTCATTACTGTTGTTAAAGCGGAAATATCAAGCAAAAAATTTAATCCAATTTTGTATGCAGAAAAATAATGGCTACTGATCACATTATGTGATATCCTTGCCGCTGCGTTCTGACAATCCTAATGTTTTCTAGCACAGTCGGTGCTGGTAGAAGGGATCTTTTAATAGTTGTATAAACCCAATTTGTTATCTTTGTCGATAAAAAAATCTTTCTCTCATTCTTTTTTCGATAGAACTACATCATCATCATCACCATACAACATAAATATTGTTAATGTAATTTGATTATTGGGTTACAAGGAATACACAAGTGATACTTCCAGAACTCTCATGAAAATAATTTTATACATAGATAAAATATGTCATTACGTTATCGTTTTTCAATATTCCTGTGTGTCTCCATTTACGTAAATCAGTTGTTAAACTGTTTCATCATACATTGCAACTGAGTGAAATTCGTTGGGTCAACTTTATACATTTACTCTGTATCAAATCAAACTATTTCTGCGCATGTATTTATCTCCAACTGCCTAGGAAAGATTTATCATATAATCACATTAAAATTATACATAATCATAACCAGTTGTAGACCAAGATGGAGATGAGAGATAGTGTGTTACCATATAACTTTCCATACGCCACTCTAATATCCCATTTACATGTATTTCCTACGAGAATTGCCACGACGTGCACGCTGATTTCATGATCAGACCTATTATCACAGAATCTTGAGGAAATGCGATTACATTGCTTCGAGGAATAGTAAATGAATCAAACTTACTTGGAATATTGTGTACGTAAGACCAATCAAAGTTCAAATAACGAATCCAGCAATAGTGTTTTAGATACAGCTGTTACAAGGATATTTCTTCAAATTCCTTTATTATATTTACATGTTCATAAAATATTGTGTATGAAAAGTCAATAGAAATACTATGTGAAGTTTTTATATAGAATCGATAGAGTCTGGTATATACAGTAGATATAGATGCAATCATTAACTTTACCACCTGATATAACCTGTAAAAAGTGTAAACAGGGTATATACGCCCCCGTCAGGAAAACCTGGTGGCTCTTTGTGATTGAGTCTTTCGACTTTAACTTACAGTAGATAGTATCTGGAATATCAGGAGCTTTGTTTGATGTAAATCACTAGATCACTATACATCTGATCAGTGTACCGTATGGAATACATCAACTATTACCTACTTTACCAATCGGCAGATCTTCGATTTTTAAGTTTCAATCCAATACGAAACTACAAAACTTTCTTACGACCATTTTGAATCTCTATATCGATAAGTCTCCCGAATAAAGGGCTATAATATTTCAACAAAATCCTTTTCCTTAAAATGTGATTTGATGGCTTAGTTGAAATATAATAGCCTTTTGAAAACCCATTCGTAGTTTCGTATGGTTTCATTCCCTTCGACCTGCATCATAGGGGGTAACCCAACAAAAAGACTCAATTGCGATGCTTTATAGTTCCTTGTCTTAATATCGTGACATCCTGATAGCTTAACTAAAAGGATGAGACTAGTTAAATTGATTGGAAGCTCGCATGTTTCTTCACAATCAAATCGAAATCCAAGAACATAATTAGTAGACAATATCAAGCTTATCTCGATAAACTTTATTTCTGTGGTGTTACCTCGAGCAATGGAGATCATAATGTCGAACTAGCGCAGAAAATGCGTGAGATTCTTATCAGAAGAGCCACGGGCTTTCACTTCCACCAATTAATATCTAGATCATTTTCTTAATCTGAAATCTTCCATTCCTCCTGGGGCTTCATCTGAGGATATTTTGGGTGTTGGTCGAAACTCCTACGTTCCGCTATATTTTCCAATCTGAATTATTATTTTTTTGCTTTCTTATAGCAAAATATCATTTTCCGGTATAAAAAGGGTTATGGATGCCTTCAGCTTGTAGTTTGTATCCTTTTCGACATTAAAGATGGGTTTCCTTATTTATATGTGTCATATTAAGCAAACTATTTGATTAATTGGTGTTTCTAATGTATTATCATGCATTTTGAATCATATCATTATGCTCTTATTGCATATAATTAAGAGTTTTAATCAATCATAAATGTCCATGTTTGTACAGTCTGGATAAACAAAAAAAAAAAAAATAAAATGTGTTATATTCCATAATATTGTCTTGTGTTTTTGTTATATCTTCTAATTTAGCTAATTATGAATTAATTATGGACATGTGAGACAAACTTGGGTTTTTTCCAAGTCATGAGGACACCTCTACTTTCTATTCATATAAATATTAGCATTTTCATTTTAATAAATGAAAATCAGGAAACTCCTCTTTAAATGTTTTGATCATAAAAAGGCATAGAATTTGATGCCAATCGTCTATCCTCGTAAATCGTCAATCTAGTCTGGTATTCAAATTAGTAAGTAGTAAAAACCAACACATCTTGAATAAATTGAGAACCAGTAGCATGGAGATAAGTAACTATTTACAATGCGTTATGGCTCTATTTGCTTCAGCGACTATTTAACTAATGTTCCTTATCATCTCCAGGAATTACAATGAATGATTCCATTTTACTAGTAAATGGCATTATTGACTTTAGTACCAGTGTATAGTCCTCTTTTAGGTCAGTGAATTATGATCATCGTTGGTTGGACAATTGTCGCGTTATGATATATACTATAAGACCAAAGAATACATCAAATTTATGAAATGAAGCCGATCTTTATTTGTTCTAACCATATACATTGCAAATGGGTAATAATTTCGCCATTATCAATAGATGTATAATTCACTCATCAACATTGATCATAAACAATAGCCTCGACAAAAACAAAAGAATTTTTATAGAGCGATAATATGATTTCTGTTTCAATATTTACCTTGTTACCCCAGAATAATACAATGAATATTCCATTCATTTTGTACAGCGTTGAAGTTTTATTGTCTCATGATCACTACCAATTGTTATAATTATTAAAATAATGGCACTACATTAAATTATCTCATACCTTCGTCCATGCCAAATTACATTTTACTACAGAAACATATATGTATTGTGTCGAATGGGAAATAACAAAGCATCCATGGCTTCTGTATTTAACACCCTTCACAGTGATCAGTATTACTAGAATAGATAGAGGTAAGGGTGAAGACCTTGGGTTCGGGAGGGACCATCGCCAATTTTTCTCCGCATATACATTTTAGGTGATTCTGGGAACGTTTTTGTTAATAAAGGACTTGAATCCTGCATTTTATTAAATTCAGGGTCGGGGCAATATCTTGACGCCTGTGCGTAAGTAGTAAAGTGTTTCCAGTTATGAATTTTGATCGAATTGTGGAAACTTCCAAATGTTTGACATGGAATTTTAAGTCTAGTTTCATCAACTGAGTTGAAGACGGACAATGCCATGTAACGTCATGAACTTCCTGATGATAATGATAATAGGATTATAAAGGACACAGAACTAGAAGTATATTAAGGTCAGTGTATAAGAAGATTTAATGAAAATGAAGATCGGGGGGATGAGACAGGATTATTTGTCAGTCAGTTGACTTGTCTGTACCTGTTTCATATATCATTAATGACTATTACTTTATTATTTCCTTTGTGTTGTGTATTATTATGTAGGTCTAGAATGATTCTGGTGATTGATTTTACTACCAGCAAGAATCTAACAAATATTAAAAAAATTACCATATACAGCTGTGTCGAAACTATACTGATATTTTTAGCTATTAATTGATTTTCAAAAGCTGAATATAAAGCCATGAGTTGATTTCAGTTGAATAGGAGTGTGGTGTTCATATGGGAAGCAGAAATTTATCGACAAAAAAAGTAGAAGATGGTATCAGATGCAAACTGGCTGGAATCTGACGCCAACTTTATAGTAGTTGAGGGATTGAAATAAGTGTTCTATATCTCAGACGGTGGGTGGCAGCGACCTAAAAATCCCCAGGCAGACTCGCACATTCATTGATCGAAGTCGTGCTTCGCCCAACATCTCAACCCTTCAAAATTTTCGGTCACACCATTTTAGTTGAAGGGGAATAACTCTATGTTTTCTTCACCTGATTGACTTGTGCAGTGTGCAATGAGGGAAATTCGGTTTTTGACAGCAGCTTAGGACCATTCTTTTTCTATTTCCAGCACAGGCCTTTAGCACACGCTGTCTTGGTATTTTGTCCCATTAGAGCCCTTCATCCTGCATTACAAGAGGCACCCGGTTGATAAATTCGATGGTATCATCTTGACCTATGTCGGGATGGATACCTGTAAACGTAACAGTTTACACTATGGGAAAAGGTTTCAGATTCGTTGACAGTGGCGGCGCCCTTGGTTTGTATCCCAACTATATTTCTAACAAACTTAAAAAATGATTTTTATACGTTTTTGCCCTAAAAAAATCAGAATGCACCAAATCAATTCTATTTTTCAATTATGTTCTTCCACAGTGATACCGCATTTACAATTTCAACCTCAACAGTTGTCCAAAAAAGTTAATCCGCCCCGTTTCTGTTTGTTTTCCTTGACTGAGAACACTGGCTGAAACAGTTTGGTTCGTACGGACGTACCAGTAATCTTTATTTACAATTTCAACCTCAACAGTTGTCCAAAAAAGTTAATCCGCCCCGTTTCTGTTTGTTTTCCTTGACTGAGAACACTGGCTGAAACAGTTTGGTTCGTACGGACGTACCAGTAATCTTTATTTCAAATCTTTGAATGGCAGCAGTATTTTACATAATTGTAAAATAAAATAACTTTAAAACGCAAATAATTTATGGTGTCACCGAAAATTAGAATTTCGTGGTACTGAAAAAACATTTCTTTTGTAGGTAAATGAAGAAAACAGATGCAATGTCTGTAAAAGTTATATTGTTCAAATTCTGTACACATTTGTACATTTGGTCTGCTTACTAAAGACCAAAATTGCGATTATGATCCATCATCAATTACTGTACATCACTATATTTTATATTTAAGTCTTTTCGAATCCATCAACATCAGACTGATGTTATATGATTTAAATGCACATAATATCATTGTACAGCAAGTGTCGTATACGGAATTATTATTGACAAATACACAGTGTAACGATATACATCACAAGACTTTATTTACATATATTAATCCATTCATTCCTTACTTTCCCGCGCTTTGAAAAATCCTGTATCAGACGAGCATTCACGAATCGTTATAGTTTGTGCTTCGGTTGTAACATCTGTAATACATATACTATCTAACACGGGTTTCACTGATATCGGTGGTGACCAGTAATTCTTGAGTTCAATAGGCTTCTCTTCGAATTTAGAGAACAGTTTATCACTTTGTTCAAGTCTATCGGACAGTTTGTTGTTCAACATTTGATTATTTTCACCGTTACTTTTAACATTCGAATGTCCATTTTTTAGAAAGCTTGTTTTATTTGTCCTCCTTCCCATCTGTTTAGTAACTTTGACTTTTAATTTTGGTCTCTTTTTATCTTTGTCTTTTAAACGAGGTCGACCAACTGGATTCTTCGGTTTCCCATCAGCGGTTTTCAATAACTTGGCTTTTGTTTTTCTAGCTCGTTTCAATGCTGGATTTTTCTTGGCAGGGGGTACCCATCCCGGTGGCCTCGGATATTTAGGAGGTCGTCCTGGACCCCGTTTGACAGGAACCGGAGGAGGATCTGGAGTATTCGGGCCCGGAGATCCGGTATAAGATGATTCACCGAATGACGAACTCTTCTTGTCTTGCTTTGAAGATGAACTTTGTTCGTCGGCTGGTTTTTTAATTTCTTTCTGTCGTAATTTATTGTGGTTCTCTTGACTGCTGTTACTGTTGGTATCTGAGGCAAAGATTGAAGTGTCGTCATCATCTTCGTGTTCATCATTCTTATCACTATCATCTTCACTGATTTCCCGTCTTGCAGCAGCTTCCTAGAATACAGTAAACATACAATATACTTTCTATTACTTTAATTGGATATACTTACATTTCAATTTCACAGATTGAAAAATATCTTTTTTTCTCAAATTCTCGATCCGTTTGACCAATTGTACCTTAATCTCAGAAACGGAAAGTTGTTTTTAGCTAAGCTTATTGTCACAGTTCGCCGTCGAAATTCAAACCTTCAAATCCATGTGTCAAGAATTATCGGAGTTTGAAATTTAAAAATTTCACAAGACGAATCATATTTTCTTGAGATTCTGCCTTATATAGAAAAGACATTATGTGAATAGATAGTGAATTTCTTAGTTTTGAAAGAATTATGATATTTTCTAGTATGACATTTTTATAGTTCTGAAGACGTTTTACATATACATATAGTCAAAACCCAAATCAGCCCAGGAATGGCGAATCTGTCCTTGTAAAATAATTATTTTAATGACTTTTAAAAGTTAAAACACTAACATATGAATGTACTTCTTCTGATTGTATAACATACCACATTTTGAAAAAAAATTCAGGTAACATTAGTACCGTAATCATAACGTTATAACGTTATAAGTATAGTAACTGACAATGTAAGTAAAAGTTATATTGTATTGTGGTTGTTTATTTATTTTCCCATTAAAGCTATCTTGTTTAAAAATTGTTAATTAAATTTATTCCTGAAAATTTTGAAAAAAACGAATTTTTCTTTTGAATTTCATTGGCCATTAGTGATATTACTCTCTAACAATTACTTTAACGATTTACTGAAGTTAAGTAATCCGCAATCATAATTAAGTTTTCTTGTTACACAAAAAATACATATTTGAACATAAATTCGATAAAAAAAAAAAGGTAACATAAAAATGTTCCTGTATAATTCATCTTTTGACATTTGACAAAATGTATGATTACTTTTTGACCGAAAAAAAATTTTGATTTCGTCCTTGGATAGAATTTTGCCGATATTTTTACCTAAATATAGCTTCAACATATTATTGACCGTATAAAATGACTTTACGATGGTCAATGACGACCACGGCCTCCCGAGACTTGGGGAACGAATAAGGGGTAGATTGACTATCAAGCCTTGAATGTGATTTCAAGAACAAGGGCAATAACTCATATTAAATACTTTTAGGGTTTTTTTAATATCTAAAGAGTACATCATTGGGAAATAATTAATAATCATCGATAAATAATTAATTATTTCACGACATTTGGTCTAAATCTCTCAAGAATTGAGCCTTCAAGATCTTTCACATGTTAAAAATTGAACATGTTTTCAAGAACAAGGGCAATAACTCATATCAAATACTTTTCAATTTGTCTGATTTTCAATGCGGTTCATCCTATTATGATAACAAACACTGGTACCAAATTTTATCAAAATCTCTCTAGAAACTAGCTCTCTATAGTGACCACAACATATTTTCAATTAAAAATTGAAAGCGTTTTCAAGAACAAGGGCAAGAACTCATCAAATATTTTTCGATTTGTCTGATTTTCAATAGGGTTCATCCTTGGGTAATAACAAGCATTGACACCAATTCCGTCCCAATGGCGCCGCCAACATGAGTATATATTATCACTGCCAAAGGTGTTTTATCAGATCTTCGATTAACGGCGGACAGTAAGTTTTTATTTTTCGTATTTCTAAATGCTCGATTACACAGAAAGAAAGTCTACTAATGTTAGATTATTTTTAAATATATAAAAAAAATCTTCATTTATTTGTTTTGTAAAATTATATTTATTAGGGAAAATTTCATATTATTATTGTTTCAAACATAAAATATAATAGGATTTGAAAATATCTATCTATTAATTCATTTCCCTTTATAACTGTCAACAAAAATGTCCAACAGCAAAACTAAATAACCTACACACATGTGTTATATTATATAAAGTATGTAAAAAAAGTTATACCAGTGAGATAATTGTACCATTGTTTACACAATAGATTATTACGTGTGCTAATTTAATATAACCTCCATGGAGTTGGCGCAAATTGCTAATGAATATGGCTCTTCAATATTCCTTTGTATTGAGGATTATTTTTTTTGCATGCACATAATTATGATCAATATAGGCTAATATGAAAATGCATATATTATGTTACATAAAATGAGGTTAGACGTAGAAATGAACTCAAACATAACTGTTCACTAGTTATTTAATTATTATTCATTAGTACGTATTTTTAGAATTATCGTACTTTATAAGGACATAATAATAGTGACAGATTTTCCTTGTCCCTTTATACTTTCTATTTTCGGAGTTGTGTACATATACAATTTTCTTATATATTTCGATTATTAGCCTTCTCAACGTAAATATATTTATTAAACCTATGACATCGGTTAAATAATTTTATATAAAAATTCACAAGAAATAACCTCTGGAAATTACACAAATGCCAAAAACATAAGTCAACTAAAATTTACTATTTAAACTTGAAAATAAAATTGATTAAAGCTCACTTACTTGCTGTAATTTTAATTTCTTAGGCTTGGGTCCTCGTTTGTGACATCTACCATCATTTTCTCTCAAACTAAAGTAAAATATTGGGAACAAATTAAATGTAAATGTAGGAGGTATATTTAAGAAATTTAAATTGTAAAAGTAATGTTGAACGTGTTAAGAAAAGTGATTATAGCAAGCGGCCATGACAGATGTATAATATCTCTACTAACCTCGCTTTAAATGCTTGGATTAACCGCTGATCAAGTATATTTTCTTCTGGTTCCCACGTATTAAACCTACACAGGAAAAAATAAACAAAATGTTAGCTATCTCGATATATTTTTCATACATTTAATTTGATAACATTTAGAGAAGGAAAATTAATTTCAACTTACTTTGTCGACCAGCCTTTCCACTTGATATAAAATTCAGTCCGGCCCTGTAAAATGAAAACGTATATTGTGAGACTAGGTCAAATAATTCGTTGAGATCGAACACAAAACAAAGATAAATTCACATACCCGCAATGTCCTCTTCTTCTCGATACGTTCTGCAGCAAACACCCTTTCCCCCATATTTTGTAACTCCATTCCAATTTAAGAAAACAATGTAAAATTTTCCGTTGTTTACGGTTTTACAAACCGTGCCATAGATGCATCGCTACATCCCATAATACTCAGTGTGTGACGTCACTACAATATTTTGTATAGGGTTTATTTCGACCTGGTTATATGAACAATACGTCGCGTGGGGGTTAAATCCTCTATTTTAATTTATTCTTTCTGGGCTTCATTCTTAACCATCTTAAATACAGGCCCTCCGAATAGCCTATCATGCAGTTATTATTAGTTGTCCTTGTCGCCTCTTTGTTTTTTTATATCGATTGACTATTCGCTTTAGAAATTTAAAGAAACATCGATATATATATATTTTTTTAATTAAATTCAAGAGGTAATTTTTATACGATTTATGATGTAAGGAAATATATGATACGAATATCTTTGTTATATTTTAAGTTTTATGATTTTGTCTGAGAATTTTCAACGTGTATTTATAAGTATATACTGTGTACTGAAAATCTTTTCTTATCAATTTTATATACCTTGTTTTGATAACAATATGAACATTTTATTATTTATGCAATAATGTAACTGTGCCGAAAACGCTATATCTTCACATAGATTTAGAATAATTTTTAACGATTTCAATGTATTATTTTATAAATTCACAAAAATTATCTGTGTATACATAATAGAACAACTTATTAAGTATTAAGAATGATTTCTTTTTTCAAACAGTTTATTTAATAACAAAGTTACATGGTTTATATATATAGTTTGTATAATAAATTATAATTACATTACATCTTATTTCATCCACGAGGCTTTATGAATATTTCATTACTTTTGTATCGTTTTCCAGACATTTATAAATTCTAATTGATTTTTTAGTTTTTATTGATTTTAATAAGATGATTTTGGTTTTGTATATAGAATGATATAATACAGTTTATAACTCATTCAGTATTATTTTGGTTATTATACTTGTAAATAATATTAATTTTACTCATATTTAATGCAGTAAAAAGGAATTTCGTTCAAACTGGTTAAACGTATTTGTACGTTTTACTTTACCGTCTGATGTATTTATCCTTTATGTACATCGTGATAGATAATGTGTTTTATGAAAAAAATGTGATTAATAAGTCTTATGTTTTGTTAAATTTTATCTTATCAAAAATCAAAAATACTTCAAATGCTGGTCCAAGCGTCACTCTTGGAATGGCTCTTATACAATTTAATTTTGTATCGTTATATATGCTTGTACATACCATTGTACAATACAAATAATTTTATTTGAACAAATATTATTGCATATGTTATTTTCAGTTTAAATGCTGGTATTTCAACCTGAATTCAATAATACTGATTTACATTTGAAACGATGTAAACTTTGATAGGACTATTGTTCAGATATTTTAATATTTGGAAATATGTTGCCAATCTCACCATTGAACAACATAACTGAAAATATGGATGTGTTAAAAAAGCTTAGAGGGTGAAAAATTTTTTTCTGATACTGGACGTAGTAAAACCAATATGTTTTCATGTGATTTCTACATTAGTTAATGTTCCGAATAGTTAGCAACCAGAACTATTTTTCCACATTCAATTAGACGTTTGAATTATTTTACTTATTATGAGCGAGTTTCTTTTCGGAAGATCATGGACTATCGTTCAATGTAAAATAGCCATAATAAATTTCTACTACAGGAAACAATTCTTTTTTCCAGACGTATTGAAATAACTTAACTTTCAAAGATGACTGGTTTCTAGTTGGAAGTTTTAAAGACACAAGGAAAGAGAAATTCGTAGATATTCACAAATAATGAGTTGGCTATATTTTATAATTTGATCATTTTATGTTATATTTAAGAAATTATATGAATATGATATTTGTGTAGAATGAGTTGGCAATATTTTATAATTTTATAATTTCGTATTATATTCAAGAAGTTATATGATATTTATGTAGAATGAGTTGTTGACAATATTTTATAATTTGATCATTTTATGTTATATTGAAGAAGTTATATGATATTTATGTAGAAGGAGTTGGCAATATTTTATAATTTGATCATTTCGTGTTATATTCAAGAAGTTATATGGTATTTATGTAGAATGAGTTGGCAATATTTTATAATTTGATCATTTCGTATTATATTCAAGAAGTTATATGAAATTTATGTAGAATGAGTTGGCAATATTTTATAATTTGATCATTTCGTGTTATATTCAAGAAATTATATGATATTTATAGAATGAGTTGGCTATATTTTATAATTTGATCATTTCGTATTATATTCAAGAAGTTATATGATATTTATGTAGAATGAGTTGGCAATGTTTTATAATTTGATCATTTCGTATTATATTTAAGAAATTATATGATATTTATATAGAATGAGTTGGCAATATTTTATAATTTGATCATTTCGTATTATATTTAAGAAATTATATGATATTTATATAGAATGAGTTGGCAATATTTTATAATTTGATCATTTCGTATTATATTCAAGAAGTTATATGATATTTATGTAGAAGGAGTTGGCAATATTTTATAATTGATCATTTCGTGTTATATTGAAGAAATCATATGATATTTATGTAGAATGAGTTGGCAATATTTTATAATTTGATCATTTCGTGTTATATTGAAGAAATCATATGATATTTATGTAGATTGAGTTGGCAATATTTTATAATTTGATCATTTCGTGTTATATTGAAGAAATTATATGATATTTATGTAGAATGAGTTGTTGACAATATTTTATAATTTGATCATTTCGTGTTATATTCAAGAAGTTATATGATATTTATGTAGAATGAGTTGGCACTATTTTTTAATTTGATCATTTCGTGTTATATTTAAGAAATTATATGATATTTATGTAGAATGAGTTGGCACTATTTTATAATTTGATCATTTCGTGTTATATTTAAGAAATTATATGATATTTATGTAGAATGAGTTGTTGACAATATTTTATAATTTGATCATTTCGTGTTATATTTAAGAAATTGTATGATATTTATGTAGAATGAGTTGGCTATATTCTATAATTTGATCATTTCGTATTATATTTAAGAAATTATATGATATTTATGTAGAATGAGTTGGCTATATTCTATAATTTGATCATTTCGTATTATATTTAAGAAATTATATGATATTTATGTAGAATGAGTTGGCTATATTCTATAATTTGATCATTTCGTATTATATTTAAGAAATTATATGATATTTATGTAGAATGAGTTGGCTATATTCTATAATTTGATCATTTCGTGTTATATTTAAGAAATTATATGATATTTATGTAGAATGAGTTGGCTATATTCTATAATTTGATCATTTCGTATTATATTTAAGAAATTATATGATATTTATGTAGAATGAGTTGGCTATATTCTATAATTTGATCATTTCGTGTTATATTTAAGAAATTATATGATATTTATGTAGAATGAGTTGGCTATATTCTATAATTTGATCATTTCGTGTTATATTTAAGAAATTATATGATATTTATGTAGAATGAGTTGGCAATATTTTATAATTTGATCATTTCGTGTTATATTCAAGAAGTTATATGATATTTATGTAGAAGGAGTTGGCAATATTTTATAATTTGATCATTTCGTGTTATATTCAAGAAGTTATATGATATTTATGTAGAATGAGTTGGCAGTATTTTATCATTTGATCGTTTGATTATTTCACGTTATATTTAAATAATCCATTACACAAAGAGTTGTTATACAAATGTTATATGTGAATTAACACATTATTTTTATTCTTTTATGGTATTTAAAATTAACTGCACATTTTGTGTTTATATTTTAATCTTAGTATGAAACCAAAAACCAAAAGTATCCTATTTTTCAGATATTTTTATATTGTTCAAAAATGTGAAGTATTATGTAATCTTGTTTGTAACGAATAATTGTATGTATGACGGTTTAGACTATTTTCTTCTCTTGCATCTGCTGACTATGATATACAGGACATGGCACCATTTAATGAACATAGTTTTCCCAGTAGTAACAACCATCATTACAATAAGACCCCGTCACACCGGTAAGGTGTTCTTATTGCACTGCTACTGCGACAAAGACGCTACAAAAACGTTAGAGGCAACTCAAGGGACTTTTTACTTTAGTTTTCCTCACGATTGGCCGCAACGCAGTATATTTCGAGTCGCCGTTGGATCGCAAATGGTCACAGTCCGGTGTGACGGGGCTATAACCTATTCAGTAATAGACTTTGATTCTTTCGCGATATCAAATTCTGTCACTAAAATTCCCGTATTAAAATGGACATTATCATGTAAGAGCCTGGACAAGAACTACATTAACATATTACTTCTATATTGACCATAATTGAATAGAATTAAAATCTCATTATCGCCATTTTACAGAATTAACTCGATAAAATAAATACAGAATAGGCATTAGCGTTTCAAATTTTATGATTTTGGCAGATTACTTGACTCTTGATATACCGATATAGATAGACGCGGCAGTTGTATTTTTTTGTGCAAAAAAAATATAGAAATGCGTTTTGCAGTTTTAATTGCTCTTCTTTTGCTATATCACAATGCAGTTTTAGCAAGGAATCAAACTTTGCAGGATTTCGTTATTCTTATTGATGATCAATATTGTGGACATTCAACTTGTTCCTTTACTTCAAATAAACGGAAAACTCCAAATCCATTTTGTAGAGAGTGTAGCTGTCAGTTTGATTGTTTTGTTCAACATAATTGCTGTCCAACCACAGCCTTTCAATACAAAGGAATTTATAAAGAAGATACAAGCACAGAATGTATCTCGGCTGATTTAACTGGTAGAGTAACTAATTCAACGAAACATTACCGTCTTGTTAGTAAATGTTCACCAAACCACCCAGATGGTATCTGGAGAAGATCCTGTGAAAATGTTACCGATAACACACCGCTTAGTCTGATACCCGCTCTTGGTTGGTTCAAGGGAGTTAATACTGCATTTTACAGCAGTATACCATGTGCTGGTTGTAATGATATGGAAAATTTGGAACCGTTCTCCTTATTAGCTACCTGTAATCACATCGATATCTTCATACAGGCAAAATCCGAAATAGATGTTTATTATGCAGCAATGAATCAATCCGATTGTCATTTAGAAGCGAGTTTGGCATTCAGAGAACCTGACACTTGTTACCCTAATGATAAATATCTGATACGGTCGTGTAATGTTAGTGGATTATGGAGACAAAGGGATGATATGATAGAAGCTGGTTGTCTGTTACAGATTTATAAAGTACCAGTTAAGAGTAAATATTACAACATTTTCTGCTATTTGTGTAATACTGATCAGGATTTGACTGAATTGATACAGGAAGAACCAGAAATAGAAATAGAACAGATAAAATTTGAAGCGTTCCTTGATGGTTTACCACAAACATTATCAGAACAAAGGAGCGAGAGGCCAAACCCGAATGTTTGTTTTGAAGGTGACTATTTCATAGATCTTAAGGTAAGTGGATTCGCCATTTCGCTTATTCCAAACTAGGAATTTCTATTTTCATTTCTATATGTCTTTCCTCATATATGGCATAGTCGAGTCGTCTTTTTATTTTTTTAACTCGGATAACACATATGGATTTGAAGGCTCAAAATATTTCGACTGTGCGTAGTGAACACTATTAGTGATCATCTTGAACACTATCAGTGATCAGCTTAGCTAAAAAAAATTCTGTTTCTGAGACTAGGGTACGTCAAAGAGAAGTCGAACCTATCACACTAAAACAGAACTGTCTACAGTCCTATTCCCTAAAATAATACGGTCGGCATGTTTGAAGTTACGTTAAGTTCACTTATTCTACCGATTCTTCGTATTGTCAAAATCTAAAAGAAATGACAATATCAAACATCAAATTCCAAATCAAGACAACACTTTATACGCATGCAAAGTCAAAAATACCACTAACATACAATCATTAGTGCAGAATGTTTTTGTGGTTTGAGTCAAACATGGGGACTTCCCTATAGAATTCAATACACTCTCCAGCATGCAACATTCCAAAGCTAATGAACGAAGTAAGCATATAAACAATGAAATATATACCTGCCTATCGTAATTCGGAGGATTCAGGAATATCACCAAACCTGTGTCACTCAGGCAATTTAAATTCATATGTATTAAAAGATGCTTGGAATCTGAAGTTTGTTATAAACAAATTGTTCATGTTTCCGAGATGGAAAATTTGCGGTTTTGTTCAGTAATTAACTTATTAATTAATCAACCTTAATTAAAATTAATTTAACTTTCGGACCTCATCTTTGTGGATCTGAAATACCAATCTCTCTTAATTGTCGTGAAAATCTCTTTCAGGGTAGATGTTTTGATATAAGTTGCAGTCTTGGAAAGGTGTTTAATGGTATTGCTTGCGAGAGCCCTATTCATAGTAATATCATAGGATACGATGTTTGTTTAGAACTTCAAGCTGATGATGGTCAAGATATCGAGAGTGGAGAAGCCGAGTTGTACCTTAAATTAGTAATTTTTGCTGAAAAGCTAAAGGAATCATCGGGATTTCAAGTGACATCAATAAAGTCTTTTGAACTCGAACAATGGATCTGTAATAATTCTTCAGCCTTAAAACAACAGTCAATATTATCTTTAGTAAATCCATCACCTATTAAAAGGGAATGGCTGTTTGATCTTATTTCACATATCTGGACAGGCATCACCATCAAACATCCCCGTCGTTGTGGACAGCTAAACGATAATAACTGTAATGTTAGATTTGTTAGTGGGACTAATCACACTGAAAATTATATATCCAGTAAATCAACATTAGCTGAATATAGCAAACAGGTTCTGTCCGTTCCATTTACTAGGCTCGAATCATGCTGCCAGATTTTACTCTATGAACACGACTTTCTCATGAACGATACAAATAAAAATCTGCTTATTTTGAACTCTAAATTAAATCTATCTGTCGATGATTATATATTACATGAAAATGGAACAGTTACTGTTTGCTTATCTGATTTTTTAACTAAATACGCCGTAATTTGTAATAATAAAATTAGATTTCAGGATGAAGGCACGAATACTTCTTCGATTGACCACCCAGTTAGCCCTCTAGTTAACCGAACAGTTGATGAGTTGAATGATCCTGCTATTGCTTCCAGCACTGTTCCTTATGACGTGGCTCAGGTGAAATCTGCAAGTGAAGTATTTTCTCCCTCGTTAATACATACTGAAATTATTTTTATTTTTAGTCTTGTGTTCTGTTCATTTTAGTTGATTCTATTAATATATAAGTAAGTCCTTAAGATAACTGATTTAGACTTGTTTTTAAGATATTTATGAAAATGTGTGTTTTCTCACTGATTTAGATTAATCTAAAGATATTTATGAAAATGTGTGTTTTCTCACTGATTTAGATTAATCTAAAGATATTTATTTAAAAAAAAGTGTCTTTGAGTGTAAGAAGTCCTTTTTTATTAAGATAACTGATTTAGACTAATCTCAAAATATTTATAAAAATGTGTGTTTTAGTTTGGTGCAGGAGGTCCTTATAATAAACTCGCTGATTTAGATTAATCCAAAAATATACATGAAAGTGTGTCACTGATTTAGATTAATCTAAAAATATATATAAAAATGTGTGTTTTAGTTTGGTGCAGGAGGACCATATATATAATAAACGCACTGATTTAGATTAAATTTAAAAAATATTCATTAAACGAGTGTGTTTTAGCGCAGAAAGTCCCCGTCATAAAGATAACTGATTTAGATTATATTAAAAAAAAACGTGTGTTTTAGTGTTTTAGTTTAAATAATGCTGATTTATTTAGATTAATCTAAAGATATTTATGAAAATATGCGTTTTCTCACTGATTTAGATTAATGTAAAATTGTTTATAAAATTGTGTGTTTTGATTATCTTATTTAATTATTTATTTATTTTATTATATTTGAAGGAAATCAATGTACAATGTTACTTTTATTGGACCAAACAGTCGGCAGTGATTGTTATAATAATACGAAACCTCTTTTCTTGTATAAAGTTTTATAAGAGAAACTCTCGTAAAGAAGCACTGGCCTAGGTTACATTGTGTTTCACTATTTTGAATAACATTTTTTAAATAGACTTTGGTGGTTATTTAAAGTCAGTTGACAAACCAAATTACCAAATCTGTTTGTGTAATGCAAAAAAGATGCATGAACTTTTCATAATTTCTAGATAATTTTTTATCTGAATTTAATATTTGAAAATAGTTGCATAACAATTTCAAAGTATTTAGATCTGTTTTATTAATAAGTAGCAGAAGTACGGTACCCAATGTGCTCTACCTGGCACACCAATCGCATAATTTCCATATATGTTAATACGCAATTTGTGGGTATTTCTCGATTAAACATGTCTTTTACCTTTTGGAAAGTCACCTGATATTGTTTAACCGTTGTCTACAAAAGCATTAACATTTAGATTGGATTTGATCCTGTAAAACTATTTTACTGTAATTGAAATATGAATTAAAATGTTAGGATTAAATACAGATTAAAATACGATATACCTCATTTATTGAGCATTACGTGGAATTTTAGTTAATGGGTATAAATATAAGAATTTGATGTGTGATTATTTGGAATTAAAATTACTTCACATTATTGGCCGAATGATCGCAGCAATGTATATTTATTCCAACAAGAATAAATGTTTATCATTCTAGTAACAAAGGATAGAGGATGCAAGGGAAAAGGCAATTTCATTTTCTGTCATTTATATTTTTGACTTTGGTGTTTGAACTAAATTTTGCTTTCAATTTTGTTGACGATAATGTTACACATACAGCTGTATCATCTACATCGCCGTTCTTCACGGCATCGTTTTACACAAGTAGATTTCATCAACAGGTTACGTTAATTGATGGACAATTTTGCGGTCCTAATGATTGTTTTGCTTCAGTATTAACAGCATTGCGAGTACGAAATCCTAACTGTCATCAATGTAGTTGCAATGAAGACTGTTTTCTGTACCACGACTGTTGTCCCTCTGTTTCGGTATACGCCAATATTCCTTACAGGAAAAGGGAATTTATATGTCGACAACCAGGCAGCAAACCAAGCAAAAATGGTCAAAGATATTTCCTGACATCTACATGTCCAGTCGGACAGCCACCTGACTTGGTATATAAATGTGAAGGTAGTATAGACCCTGATGTTGACGTACAGATGCCTGTTGAAGGATTTGGTCCGGATTGTTTTGGTAACTTTAAAAATAGATATTGTGCTGAGTGTCATGGTTGTAATGAAACATATTACGTTACAACGTTCCTAGAATGTATAAATAGTTCCCACGTTCTTACTGATCCTATTTCTGCCCTGGAAAAAATTACCACGGCTTTGATCACTGATGATTGTAAAATAGACTATCTTTTACCTGGTGTTATGTGTGAAGTTACTGATGAAGATGGTTTTGAATTGATTGATAGTTGTAACCAGACCGGATTGTGGGAAGAATATGATGAACTTGTTCTCAAAGGCTGTCTCTTGAAGTCCTACAAAATTCCAGTATTTGATAAATATTACAATATCTTTTGCTACATGTGTAATCATAATTATACATGGGGTCGGGTAATATTTACGCTGCATTATCCAGAGCACTGTGGTAGCGCTTGAATTAGAAATTTTAAAAGAGTGGCGAATATATACGATGCACTCAATTATTCCAGGGTGCTATATTAAGTGTACGGCGGCATATTAATTTATAGATTGTTTTAAGAACAATCCAATTTATGATATGATTATGAAATGTAGTTCATCTTCAATCCCATCACATTTATCTTTTGTTGATAATTTAGGGAATATGTAGAGACATCCTTTGTCCACCTGAACTTGAATTTAAAGAGAAGGATTCAATATGCAAGGATAAGATTGTTACCAATGCTTATGGGTATGACGTATGTGTAATAAGAGAAACCATTGAAACCAATCCATCAGAAGCTGCATTGGAACTGAACACTGTGATAAATGATATGAAGAAACAATTGGAAGTTGTGTCATTCGTTATAAAATCAAGTGAACAGTATGATTTGGAAATGTGGAATTGTGATGGAAAAGTTTTCTTTAGAGTTCAGACGCGATTCCAAATCGCATCAGTATATATGACGTCTCGCAGTTATTTCAGATCTTTACTAGGATGGATTTTTGGAGACTCTGTTTTTAAACCACCAGAAAAATGCGGGCATGTTACGAAGTCCTCATTAGAAGAAGATAATTGTAAAGTGAACGCGATATTAAATACAGGTAAACTGGATGATTTATCACATAGTACTCCCTTGATTACGTTTGTCAAATCAGTCATCTACCTACCTTTCTCCAAACTAACTGAATGTTGTCAAACAAGATTGGAAGGATCCGAGTTTGTTATTGATAAATTTGGTATTTTGACTATACTAACTTCCCAGAAAACATTAAAAGAGCTCGATTATGTGTTAGATGTTAATGATACTGTACGAGTATGTATTGATGATATTGTCCAACTACCGTATAAATCACCGTGTAGTAACCGTCAAACTTTTTATTTTGATGAGAGTGATTTTAACAGTAGACAAGGTACAACAACACCTGGTTATGAAACCAATTATGATCTAACCCTTCCTCCTGAAGCCATTGTGTATGATGACGAAACCCTATACCATGACGACATAGAAGAGTCTTTATTCGACCCGGAAACGAAAGATGAAACGTCAACTGAATCCACTACAATTGGAGATTCTATCAACAGCAACACATCAAATCGACTGATTGTTCCATTGGTCTTATTTCATGCCAATATGTGTTGCTTGATAGTGTATACCTTATTTACATAAGCTGCTATATTATAATTTATGGAATGTGCTTGTTGTAGATGCTAAAACTGTTTGTATAAATCCTTAAGTTTTTTTGTTATCACCAACCTTCAGTGAGTGAAATAAAGTTTAATTCGGATGAAAATTACTAGTTTAGATGGACTCACTCCACTAATTCATTTGCCATCTCTTCCCATGTTAAAACATAAAATTCAACCTTCTACAACTTTTTCCAGAAATCTTGTTGAAAGCTTTCCAATATGTCGAATGAAAGCCTGACCAATTTCTAATGTCTCCTAAAAAATTCAAATTATGATGATGACCATCATAATTTTGAGCTACTAAAATTGAAAGTAGACTACTACCGCTAGAGTTTGGCACTTCACAAAACGACTATTTTTAGAATTAGCCTTCCGCCTTTAGGTCTCTCATCATCTCACCAAATTTTAAAGATAATGCAATTTCAGACATCAAATTCCAAATAAAGACCAAAAATTACCCCAAAATAGGCATGCAAAACCCCTAAAGGAAGAGAAAAAGAAGATTTCTCAAAATAGAAAGAAGATTTCTAAAAATCATTTGCTTAAAATGTTTTAGTGGAGTGAGTCCAGTTTGGCCATGAAACTCAGTTTTCTCCCATTACACGTTATTGCTTTAAAGGAATATAATATATTATACTGATTATTTGTCAAGTTTGATAAATCTCCATGATACGGATTAGGTAACTTAACTGACTTTTTATTAATTTTAATATTTGCATGGGACAAATGGCAAGTTGTGAATGACATAGTCTGCAAATCTGAATAGATGTACATGGAGTTATTATAGCTACAGTGGAATGGAGGAAACGTGTAGGGAAATATCGAGTAGCTTTCGGTATCTAATGTTGGAGAAACCACCGAGAAATTTATTTCTGTATAGCATACTGGATATACATGTATATGTATATGTTTTGTATAGTCTTTAAATGT
Organism: Lottia gigantea; assembly: GCF_000327385.1. Taxonomy (NCBI): domain Eukaryota; kingdom Metazoa; phylum Mollusca; class Gastropoda; family Lottiidae; genus Lottia; species Lottia gigantea. The sequence continues at coordinate 1,267,986 of NW_008710347.1, forward strand.
AGTTATCAACAGCAGTTGAAGCGACATTGGTATTTCAAGATTCAAGACTGCACTAGACACTAACTTGTTTGTGTTTGTATATGTATTTCAATTGTAGCCTATGCCCTTCACGTTGCACTTTCAATAACACTAAATCTATTATTGTCTTTATTTAATATGCATTGATAACTATATATAAGGTGAAAGGAAGCTCATTAACATAAAGTCTGCTGGAAGTGGAATGTCCTGACAAACGTTCACCAATATCATTCGACAGTTACCCCCATTGTCTTAGAATATTTACAATTTGAGAACATAAGTTATAATGCGTCGTAGCAACCTGGGGATCCGGTAAGGACCAAATATAAGACCTTTGACAAAGTAACGGCAGAAAAGATCAACACGGCGTTAGTAACAATCTATTTAACATGCCGTATACATTGTATACACGCTATATGCGTGTTCCTAACACAGCCCAAAAAAGCTAGAAGCTGTTGGCCAAGACAGCCCCCCAGGGAATTTGCAACTCTTAACAATCTAAATTGAGTTCTGTTACTGTGGGGGATTTCACTGTGGCCGTGTCAACTCGGCAATTCTTTGGGAAAGGTTAAATTATTTGCTTGATATAATTGTCTAGTATATATTGTTCCATGTACGTTGTAACCTTGATTTTATGTATTTAAAATTTGACTTTGCATTTCATTGTGCTAAAATGTATCCTTTGTGTAGATAACATGTATTCATATAATGATGTAAATAGTGTTTATATATTATGTATAGAAATAAATGTTAGTTGACAAAAGGTGATGACATTCTGTTATAATCAAGCTAATAGTTCTACAATATTCTTTCTTCAATGGTTTCACTATATACATTCTGTACCATTGTTTATAATTATTATTGAACAATCCTATAAACAGACTCACTCAAACTAATTAAAATTTCATCACTTTTCATCTTAAAGGGACAGATTCGCCATTTTCGGTGCTTGATTTGGGTGTTGAATAAATAACAAAAAAATAGTCATCAGAAGTACTCAATTCCTTCAAAAATACCTCAATCTAGAAATTTCACTTTCTATTTCTATAATTGTCTATTCTAACTAAAATGGCAATGTCTAGAGAAATGACGAGTCGTCATTTTAACATTCAAAAGCGGATATTTCTGGACACACGTGGATAAGGCTAAAAAGGCTAAAATTTTGACGATGATCTATAAACACTATTACTGATTAGCTGAGCTAAAAAAAAAGTACCGTTTCTGGGACTAAAAAATCCAATTGGTCAAACGCATGGCGAATCTGTCCCTTTAAATCACGAAACTCACCTTCAATAACATTTTTCTCTCATTGAAAACTCTCTTTTTGTTACATATAATAACCATTACGTAGTATCTGTGCAAAGACATAAGATATTGTGACCATGGATATTTTCGGTTATACAGTTAACCAAAAGACAATCGCTGTCGGTACAGACATTGCGATCCAAACCCAGACTCAATATATGTTTGCTAAACCCAAAAAGGTAAGAAGTAAAATTGTGTAAGTATGGACTTTAATCATAGACAATGTTAACTGCAGATTTTTTTTTGGTGATCTAAGAGCTATATTATGCAAAAACTGTATATTGTAGCGTAGAGAGAAGTTGATCAATCATAATCCTCTGCATAATTTGTTATTTTGATATAGATTTCTATCACAAGAACACTTCTTTCACAATAACTGTTCTTTCCTATCTTCAACAACCTTTTTTTTTGCTGTGAGTCTTGCTAGCATTGGTGCTTTATAGATTATATTTATCAACCTCACGATTGCATTTAATAGGCTTCACAGGAGGAAATCTACATAGTTTCAATGGTTATTGTCCTATAGGCAGAACATATTAAAAATTACATATTAACTACTCAATAAAGCCTTTGTAACGACGGTTAATATATAGAAATTCAATTATTTCAAAGATGAGACGTGTTAATCGGTTATTTGAAATTTCAAACTTGCCTTCTGTTTCTATAATGTTTATATTATTCTAATATAGAAGTATAGTGGAGTCTGCCAGCAATCAATAGACGTAGGAATAATGTTCTAACAATCTCCAGTGAACACAATAAATACACATAGTGTGCTCCTAGTAAAAATGGCTGGATTTGAAGCAGAAGATTCAAAATTACGAGTGGTACAGAATGGACGGCCTACATCTCTATTGCCTTCGGCGGTTGATAATGACAGTATTCCATATGATGACACTATAATACACAAGGTAAGTCTATATTCAGACAGCTAGTGGCAATATATCAGCGTAGACTAATATATCTGGCTAAACCTAAGAGTCAAGTAGTCAAGATCATTGTTGTAAATATATTCGACAGATCGTTATTAAACCAAACGGCGATCCTTTTTCATAGAACCAGATGATAGATAGGTCAAATGGCATCATTGACACCACAGATCGATTAGAATTTGTTGGCTTTAATTTATCTTCTAATGCGAGGTTCACACGAAGACCTTTATGGCCCATCACTGAGATAAAACTATGACACCGACGCGGTAATAATTAATATTGCAGTCCTATCATTGTCTTAAAGTGATTGTAAAGAGGTTTTCTCAACTTTTTAAGTGTATCGGGGTCACTGATAGCATCAATTTGCACCATACCAATTTTTAGTTAGCCGTTCCTGCAATTCCACTTAAACTACGTGATTGATGACGTCATTAATCGCGGAAAACCTTATGTGATATTGCCTCAGCAAATTTGGCGATTAGTGACGTCATTTAACATATGTTTTGTGTGGAATAGCAAGTTCGCGAGAGGTAACGGTGGATCGACTTCATACAAGCTTATTACCGTAACTATATCGTGATATACTGAGGATAAAAATCACAAACACTATCACGTGATTTATTACAGCATGCCAATAGTGTCTGTGACGAATTTGCTTGATTTGTTTGATGCGTTTTTTTACTAATTGTGCGGCACAGGCACGGTCATGGTCGGCGATTTTTTTCAAGAATCTAACTGACCAGGTGCGGGCACACGAGGAGACGAATATCTCCAGTCGGTAGTTTTCCACTATGTCGATAATCACGTGCAGATTATGCAATTAGAAAAAAGGGAATCTGATTGGATGATGACGCTTTGTCTTTCAGACGATAAAACAATCGGCGACAAATATCAAATTGGTTTGATATTATAAATCCTGTCGGTAACGCGATAATTTTGTCGTGGAAGCCCGGGCGACCATGAAATTTTTCTTATAATCAGCGACCAAGACTGTTCATGTGCCTGTACCCTTTGGTTACAACTTGAACCCTTTTTCATCAAGTTATGGATAAAAATCGTATTTGATTAATATTTGTTCAATTAATGAGAAGAAACTGGCACATAGTTTTCACAAAAGTTGTTACTTCAAGTAATAATGCCTTGTAAAAAGTTTCGTAATTTCAACTAGTGGTATATTTTGTTGTTAAAACAACGCACACCTATTGTACAGCAAATGGTAAAACAGGCATAATACTTTGTGCTCTTGGCACAATGTTCGACTAAAACGAATTTACTTCGTAGTTTAGGTATTGTTCAGTTCTTCTAGTCCCCCCCCCCCACCCCCTTCAAGGAGTATAACAACGCTTATCTAACGACATTGTCGATCCAATGGCGTTCTCAACCCGTTCTAGGTCAGATCGTCGAATCTTAACGTTTGTTTTAACATGTCCAAAATAATAGCCTTGACTCGGCGAATAGTGGCGACTATGGCGACAAATGCACGATTTCACGCTCTGATATTTCTGTCTCATTACGCAGAAAGAACGCATATTCGGTGTGACGGTGCCATTAAAGGTCAATCAGCAATGGTCAAACATTGGTATATCCGCGGTCGGCCACCACTTCGTTTTTGTATCGAAATTCAAAATTGTTGTATTACTTTAATACAAAAAAATGGATTTACTGATTAAAATAGTCAATTATTTCTATAAGCTATTACTTGGCTACTTTTCTTTATGAAATACGTTTTGGATTTCGGATTTCCTTTTGCGGTTCGGATTAATGCGAAGGTTTTGTTTTTATTTTTTTGATTATAAAGATTTTATATGAGAGTCAAATCATGAGATGGTCGACATGGCTTTACAGTCCTATCGATTTATATCCGCTAAATATTTCATTTCTCGCCATTTCACTTCGTTTCACAATAAATGTGATCTCATATCAAGATTAATGGACAAACTAGACTCTAATATTTAGCCATTTGTAATAATTAGATTGAAAGCTGGCTCTTTTATAGCTCAGTGTGATACAAAACGGGCATTTACTATCTGATAAAGTAAATATCAGCAAAGATGGAAGCAGATCAGTACAAATTATAACGTGTATACAGTCACTTCTGTACAATTCCATCAACCATTTCTAGATAGAAGAATAATGTTTTTTATGTATATGGTCAGACAGCTTCACTAACGGAAGTAATAATAGTCCATTAAAAACAAATTAATATAGCTTACTAATTACATTAGCTTTAAAACAAACATCAAAAAATGATCAAAAGGACATTTTTTTTTTTATTTTATACCGATAGCAAAATATAGCCAAACAAACATATATGAAACATTGCAAACCGAAATGACACCTAGAAAAATATTAACACACATTAAAAACAACGCCAACCGACACTCAAACGTCATGAAACAACATCAGAATCAAGAATCAATGACAGCATAACATCATGAACAACATCAACAATCGCAAGGAGAAATTTACAGAAACACCACTAATATACAGATATATACCAGAAACAACACCAAATGACCCCAGAAACAGCACCAATAGATATCAGAAACAACACCAATAGACACCAGAAACAGCACCAATGGACACCAGAAACGGCACCAATAGGTACCAGAAACAACACCAGAAACAACACCAATAGGCACCAGAAACAGAACCAATAGACACCAGAAACAACATCAATAGACACCAAAAACAGAACCAATAGACACCAGAAACAACACCAATAGACACCAAAAACAACACCAATAGGCACCAGAAACAACACCAATAGGCACCAGAAACAGCACCAATAGGCACCAGAAACAACACCAATAGGCACTAGAAACAACACCAATAGACACCAGAAACAACACCAATAGGCACCAGAAACAGCACCAATAGATTTCAGAAACAACAGCAATAGACACCAGAAACAACACCAATAGACACCAGAAACAGCACCAATAGACACCAGAAACAACACCAATAGGCACCAGAAACAGCACCAATAGACACCAGAAACAACACCAATAGACACCAGAAACAACACCAATAGGCACCAGAAACAGCACCAATAGATTTCAGAAACAACAGCAATAGGCACCAGAAACAACACCAATAGACACCAGAAACAACACCAATAGACACCAGAAACAACACCAATAGGCACCAGAAACAGAACCAATAGACACCAGAAACAACACCAGAAACAACACCAATAGACACCAGAAACAACACCAATAGACACCAGAAACAACACCAATAGGCACCAGAAACAACACCAATAGGCACCAGAAACAACACCAATAGACACCAGAAACAACACCAATAGACACCAGAAACAACACCAATAGACACCAGAAACAACACCAATAGACACCAGAAACAACACCAATAGGCACCAGAAAAACACAGTAATAGACATTAGAAATAGCCCCAATGGATATCAGAAACCACACCAATAGACACCAGAAACCACACCAATAGACATCAGAAACCACACCAATAGACATCAGAAACCACACCAATAGACACCAGAGACAACACCAATAGACATCAGAAACCACACCAATAGACACCAGAAAAAAACAGCAATAGATGCCCGAAAAAAACAGCAATAGATGCCCGAAACAACACCAATAGACATTAGAAACAGCCCCAATGGATATCAGACACCACACCAATAGACATCAGAAACCACACCAATAGACATCAGAAACAGCCCCATTGGATATCAGAAACAACACCAATAGACACCAGAAACAACACCAATAGACACCAGAAATAAAGCTTACACGGAAACAACATCACTTAAGGCAAGAAACAGCTCCAATAGACATCTGAACAACATGCACAAACACAAATTCAACAGTTTTTTCTTGGTTGGTTTTGTTGTCTGTCGGAATCTATTTTTGATCTTTTCGCTTCCATCCAAAGTGTCAGTTAAATAGTAACTTGTAAAAATCATAACCATTATTAAAAAAAACTATTCAACAACTCTAATCTGGTATATAGATTGTATAAGTACTGCCCAAGTCTAAAAATGACTTTTTCTGCTTTCTCAGTGTTCGAATCGATTTTATTTCGGATCAGTGAATAGGGCAGACGTATCAGATGTTTTCTATTTATATTTATATGTGAGAATTTAAAGAATATAAATTGAAAAATATTTGAGGAATTTATTGTGTTTACTGTACTGTCAGCTGTGAAAGTTGGGGTATTGATTACGTTGATATGCAGTATACAAACGTGAGTAGCAAGATATTTTGAGATATAGAGATGTTTTCAATGGGAACATATTTTAGGTTCATTCTTGTCCTAATGTGTTGTCCTTAATATAATTTATACGTGTAGTCTACTTCAAATATATAATGCTAACATCAAGTTAAGGTCAATATGACGCCACTGTTTAAATCCCCTCAGCAGTTAATTTGAAGTATTTCTTTTAATATCACAAGTTAATGATGTAGACAACTTTCTTAGACTAAAATAATTGTAACTGTCACGTTGACGTGCCCACGTTGACAATCCATTCCATTTCTCCAAACTGAAGAAGCTATACCAGATTGCTATCTAATGATGATAGTATGATCTGTATTGGGACCACGAATAAATTTGCGTAGAAGTATGGTGCCAGAAACTCGGTCTTAGAAAGGATTCCAAGAAGTCGCTGATTCTTATGAAACCTTCTATTGCATCGTCTTCGTCACGTGTGAACGTCTTTTAGTAGGCCTGTGTTCGTAGATATATTACGAGTCTTGGATACCGGCGTATCTCGATTCCATGACGTTCCAATGCGTTCCAGAACAGATCGCGTTTGAACAAAAAAAAAGTACCGCCACGACTCGACTTTTATTGGCGACAATGGCAACCACCAACCCGTTTATACACTACTTTATGCACCCCTTCTATGAATTTCGTCCTTTTCGTCTATTTCAAATGGATATAATTACAATGCTTAAGAAATATTAAAAGTCAGAGATTGAGGCTTGGGGACAATAATTAATAATTGTGTCAGTATAATTATACTATACTGGATCTGTCATGAACAATAATGTCTTGCTGAGTAACTTCTTATCACGCTTGCCATTTAGTTAATATCGATTATTATGATGGTTACTTATCGATTGAGGTAAATTGGTATTGTTAAAGAATATAATAGAAGTATACTAGAGTAGAACTACTAAGTTCCAATGTTGTGGTTTTGAACAATTGTTTTAAGTATTTCGTCAACCGATAAGATGAACAGAACTCATGTGTATAATAGTGGAGTTTGCCTCTCATACTAGTTTAAAGGTATACTACCTCTTAGTATGACCAAAAAATTGAAATGTTAGGCTGCGCCAAAATGAGTCTTTGTTCATCAGTGGACTTACCTGCTGTCATAACAATTCAACAGAATCCCTCTATAATCCAATAAATCCAGAAAAAAAACTAAGTATTAATTCATTAAACTAAGTAATTTTGAAACATGCTTTTAATCGTTTTTTCAAAATTACTTAGTTTAATGGACATATCGTCTTATATTGAGACTCTATTCTTGGGTCATGGCACATGGTAATTCCTGATGGATGTATTTTTACGCAAGACTTAGCTTTTCTAAGTGGAAAATATTGAATAAGTGCCGATAAAAGTCATTTTGATAGAAATATATACTATTCACATGTTTTCATTCATAAATTAGGCAAGGGCAATACTCTTTAGTTCTATATTTGTTCATAAATTCTGTGTAGTAAAATCCTGCTGCGAGCACAGAAAAACGAAACTAGAATGGCTACAGAGCAATACTTATTAGATCACTGACTATATTAATACATGGTTTATAAACTTAATTATAAAATAGACGCATTTCATTCTGTAAAAGCATCAGTTATAAACCATTTATAATGTCATTGACAGTCTAAAAACCATGAAAGGCTTTACAAACGAGATTAAATGTGAAATGTGAATAAAAGTGAATTAAAACTAAACCATGCATCTATAAATCAATATAGAATTATAAAACAAATACTGCTACAAGTCATTGGAGACAAATTCAGTCAATTTACACAAAACAGTATAATTCTTAAAATAGTTTATATTATATTCCAGGCTTTATTAAAACTGTTTAGGAATAATTGTATTGCAAGTCACGTTAAGATAATAAGGGTTGACATAACGCCATTCTAGAGGACAAATAGCTGGATATAAATCTATTAAGACTATCGTCACGTGTAGGCCTATCTCGAAGGCAACGGCGGCGGCGCCAGAAATATTCCCTGCCGGGCCTCACTATAATTGTTACATCGTTTCTGGTGTCCTATAAAATTTGTAGCCTAATTGTGTTTCATTTGTGACCAAGTCAACAATTTTTAATTAATATAATATAACATACAATGTGAATCTAAAAGAATCAAGAATTAACCATAATACAAAGTTTTCTCAGTATTCAGTTTTTTAGGGGTGGGGGAGGGGTCAATTACATATTAAAATACTTCTTCACAAAATCAGTCCTGCATAATCTTGTAGATACTGAATATAGATGCACTAACATTAGGTTTCTTGTTATGATATTTTATATGATCCTATTATCGGTCTACAAGCTCGATATTTTCGAGTTTTCATAACCATGGCAATAACCGGACAAAACCTTGTTAACGTATAGTTTCACCAATTTCTTAACAAATTTGAATATCTAACTCAATAGAAATATATTTGAATATTTATATATCGCTCTACAATTGATGTATTGAGCTCTATTTTAACAGTAAAAATAGTTTATTATTGTATTTAACTCAATAAATAAATAAATTCAAATATGAATATGGGAGTTAATGGTAGAAGGCGAAATATTATGAGCAAAATCTAACCAAACAAAAAACACAAAAAGTAAGATTTTTAACTTACGTTTACCAGAAAATCTACCTACGATATTTTGAGAGACTTGGTCAAGCATATCCTTGAGAAAATGCAGCTCTCTACTTATTCAGTTCAATCGAGATAGGTCAACAACAGAGCATAGATCTAGATAAAAAGTCGACAAATTTTGTTGAGGTAGGACACTATGTTAGTCTGATGATCTGTGCGAATACAATAGTGTTATCTCCCTTTACTGCGACTGTTCCTGGCAACGCCAGTTGTATGATGGGCTTACAGTTTTGGATGACACCTATGTATTAGGAAATGTGTACGATTAAGTGAAAGTGCATTTCTTGATTTAAAAGATAACGTATATAATCTTTACCTTGTTATAGATTACGAGATCTTTCGACATAGCCCAAGGTTGTCTGGATGAAACAAAATATAATAGTGAAGTTATAAAGTCTTATATAACATTGTAAATTCTATTATACTTTCAAACTAGAAATATATACTGAGCACTATTTTAACAGTGTAAAATGTTTTATTTGTATATTTTCAGACTATATTAGTTGGTGATAGTGGAGTTGGTAAAACGTCGTTATTAGTTCAGTTTGATCAAGGTAAATTTCAGGCCGGTGCTTTTTCTGCTACAGTTGGTATTGGTTTTACAGTGAGTATCAATTATCATACATTTCACGTAAAATTCACACGATAAAACAAGCGATAATCTGATTGAAATAACGCTTTATATTTCTGTGGGTGGCTGCCGTTAAGTGTGTTAATAATAAATAATCGATAAGAAAGAAGAAATATACAATCTGTATTTCAATCAGACTCTAAAATACGATACACAACAGGTCTGGTCATATTCTATATTATTATGCTTGCAAGGTAAACATTACGTTAAAAGTCACTGAAGTAATTCAAGCTACTAGTTTGAATTACTTACAATATCAAGTGACTATCACTTATTAAAGAGAGACTTTGTCTGCTTTTAAATTCCTCAGAATACTTTTTAAAGTCCTACAGGTGGCACTTTCGAGTCCTAATTAATCTCACGTTTGTCTCAAAAACGGAAATTTTCACATAAGCTAATCAGTAATAGTGTTCACCGCTTACCGTCGAAAATTTATCCTTCTTAGCCATGAGTATCCTTTATTATCAGTTTTTTTAATTTAATTTGACGAGTCGCTATTTTCAAATCTTCCAATTTTACGAATAGTAAAAAGACTATATCAACAAGACGTACAACTTTCGGATACCACAAGCTTATGAACATAATCAATTTGAAATTGAGGAATATTTGAGATTCCAACATCCAGGTCGTCGAATGGACTACTTTTTCGTAGATATTAGAATGAGACCACAAACAATCCAGTCGTCAGTAAGCTCAGTTGCTGTCAGTTGAAATCCACTTGCTCTCAGATTCTGCCAGTCGTAAGTCGGCCGGGTCGGACAGAAAAATGTTATATTGTGTTATGTGTTTGATGTGAAGTTAATCACGAAATCAGAGACGAAGAGAGATGTGCCAGAAGATAAGAAATATGAATGGTGTTCCCTCTGGAAATCAACCTAAGGTAACTTATTTATTTAGCTTGATTATATTTCCCATGTGACATCATTATGTTTATTTACAGTGATCTCGTGATTATTGAATACTGGAGTCAGCAAAATGTTCTATGACATCTTTCTGGTGTGTAATATTGTCTAACCTACACCAATCTTACCAAAACAAGATTACAATTATTCGTTTCTTTTTTTCTTTTCTATCCGTAATCTAACGAGATTTATAACTACGCATCTCTCTACCGCAATCGGAAACCTTTTTTTTACTAATGAGTATCGACAGTCTAATAATTTCGGAAGTCATTTCGTTCTACTATGGGTCTTTCGCTACCCCACAATAAGTCATAGATGATATTTAGACATGGATTCTGCATGACGCTCTGTGAATGGTTGAAATGAACGGTAACAGTGAGTGACCTTGGAAAAAATCTTTTTAGATTACAATGAACACCGAAAAAAAAGACAAGAAATTGTAATCTAATTTTTATTTAGATTGAACCTACCTTTTTAGATGTCTATGGCAGCTAATTGATGTTTACAACGACTTTTTCTACCATTTTCTTCTGGAGGCTAATAAAATAAATGTCTTATCGTTCCGATATAATTGGTTCACGCAACGGATTTCAGTTCTTGATTTGTTTATACTACAGATAGGAGGCTATGCTTATTTATATTGAAGAGTTTATGTCACTAAAAGATATAAATATCCCTTAAATAGGGTTCAATTCATCACATTAAATTTCAGTTTTGGATAATGAAATTAAATTTTGATGAGAATTTCATAAAAAAAAAAAAAAAAAAAATTAAATGCTCCAGTCGTAGACTTTTTGTATATATTTTGATTTGATTAGAAGATCTTCGTGATAAAAATTTAATTTTAGCTAATCAAATGAAATCTTGGAAAGCAAAATGCGATGCGAGTCCGCTTAAATGGAACCCTGACCTATAATAAATATATCGTTATATAAGAAGCTAATGCTGATGAATACACTATACAGTTGTCTCTCCATGACGGCTATGTGGACACACATTCACAATGACCGGGATTAACAGACTGAAATTGTTGACCATTTGCGTGATGGAATAAATTGTAATATAAGCCACATTAAATCGCATAAAATCTGTGAGAGGCTTTACAGCTACTGGAATAGGTATTATGGAGAGAATTGATGAGGACAAAAAAACACAATATATATAGTGTCAAATAGATTTCCCGAATGACGAATCGTATTTCAAGCAACGTCAACATTTTTCCTGTTTATAGCTTTTACGGAGGTGTTACACTGATGCTACTTGAAACTTCATTTCTAAATACAAACCATGTTTATTATTATTCTCTTGAACAATGTTGTCTCCCGTGCTATGAAATTTATGAATTAATTTGTATTATATTCAAGTTTTAACGAATAATTTTGCAAATACGCCAAAACACAATGTCCCAGTTCCTTCCTTATCTATGTCCCAGTTCATTTCTATATTTATGTCTCAGCAGTGTGTTTCTCTTTCTCTTTTATGAAAATCTGGCCCTTGCCCATTCTACAGGTTATAATATTCATGATAGAATGTAACCAATTTTTGACGTTTCTATGAAAGTAGGGTTAATCTCTATAATATTTGTGAGAGAATTGGAATTTTAGTGGTGGACACATAAATGCACTTAATGTTGCAAATCAACCTTTACTTATGCTCTAAATTTTATACTATATTCTTTTACTTGGAGTACGCTGCAACGTAACAGGAAATATTCCACTATTTGTATCTTATTTTATGTTGATAAAATTGATATGTTTGTTTTTTGGACTTTGATTGAAATTTGGTAAATATTATCTGCTTGTAATGCGGTATCAATAGCAGTATTTTTTGTAATCGCATACCTGACTACTTTGAGACTATAAGAAAATAATTCTACACATGAGCAAACCTAGACAATATTCTTTAAATAAGAGAAGGTCACCAGTTTTCATAAAGGTCATTGAAAAGAGACCCTCGCTCAGACAACCTTCGTCTGGTTTTAGACAGACTTGACCTACCTTTTCAATCTGAAATGATCGAAAAAAATCATTGTTTTTCGAAGTTGCTCTTCTGATAGAATTTTGTTTATTGTTATAATTGTGAAATGTGGTGGGTTTTACGTCTAACTTTACTTCCCTTGGTTGGGTTCTTACTAGCCGTCCTCTAACCTCATATATGGAACAACAGTTTTGTGACCTAGGGTCCTGGTAAGTGTGCCACGAAGTCGTTGCAAATGTTACAGTTTTTGCTACGCGTGAACTTCGCCTTTTTTACGTTTATGGAGATTTTACAACGCTTTTCTTGCGACCCTCGATTCCATGGAGTTCCCAACGTACATGTCCGACTACCTTAACATGCTCTGAGCGCCGTAAAAGAGCAGTTAGACAGTGGAGTTTCTATTTAACATTATGGGGGCCGTTTAGAGGCAACAGTATTATTAATTAAGGAGGGGCCCCCATCTCCAGGCATTTAAGATCCCGATTTGAATAAATTTTAAACTGTGGTGAGGGTAACACCCCTGTCCGCCCCTGCAACCTTGATCAAAATGGGGAGAAGGGGTTTTGAAGGATAGAATCCGGAACAAAAGATTTGCGAGCCAGGAACTCTGAACAATATATTACTTCAAACCGTTGAAATTTGAAAATCTTTTAAGAATTAATATTTACATTTTAAATTTTGCTTGCGGCGTAATTGTATGGTTTATCATCATTACTACATGCTGGGTGTCAATCAAACATGACACCTATTCATCAAATAATCAACTTTACCTTATATTAAAATAGAAATAAATAACTATCACAAATAACACATTCTATCGATCGATTCGGCATGGAGACAACTTTAACTTACATGTTAGTAGCCTATTGTGATTTTAAGGATTCCAGTTAACATCATTACTACGGTGGTTGCTATTGGCGAACACCTTATGTCACACCTCGACTGAGTAGATCAACTCGGCATCAGCTTTATATTTCTAATATTGGTTGTTAGATATTAAGTTATTACACGTTACCACAGTAACATTTGTACCTTTAACTTCTTCATTATTTCTTATCATTTAGTTTTGTGCTAATGAACCCTGGTATATTACTCACGTCATATCACCCATCACTGTCTTATAATACTAGAATACATGTTGTTAAACTAGAATTTTGTTCTATCTTTCCAATCGATGATAGTAGAACCTTGTAACACCACTTGTAGAGATGAAGAGACACGATGCAGGAAGAAAATGCCACTAATAACTGGAAGCGTTTGTGTTAGTTTTGTCATTGTCAACATACTGTCATCATATTGTCAGTTTGGATGCACGGGAACATATTGCGACCATCAAACTAAGTGTGGATTGATCTAAGACAAGACAAGTAGCGTATATCTATTCATCTATTCATACAGACTATAGTGGATAGATATTTACAATATGTTTGATATGAACAGGTTATAGTGATATATTGTGTCGTCTGTTTAATCTATCTATAAATCAAGATAAAAAATGTTATGTTTTAGATTCTGATAAAATGGAAGAAGAGGACGAGAAAGATTTGATTGAATATAAGGTAATTATCTTTTATTCGTTTATAATAATTACTTTACTTCGTCTTGCAATGCTGACAGATGGCAAAGATATCTTCATGGACGATTAGATAGTCTAGATATTTTTTGTGAAAAATGTGATACATACATTGTGTTTCGGTGAAATGGAAACATAAAAACACTCACTCAAACTTTCCTGATTGTCAGTGAAATTTTTTAAACTGAAAATGTTTGTGCGAAAATTGTGTAAATATTTTATATATATTCCTGACCGTTAATGGTTGTTTTCTGACCGACATCACTTAAACCTTCCTCCTATGAAACAGACCGATGAAGCAGGCTTTCTGTTGTTTTGTAATTTCTACAATACTCAATTAAAATACCCGAAAAAAATTATCCCATAACAGATGAAAATAATTGCCCGATTGCCCAAAATTACGAATTTTTTTTTTCTGAGAGTTCTTCTATAAGTCACTTTAAATAAGCTACCACCCCACCCATCCCCCAACCCGTCTCTCCCTTTACCCTTTCCCACCCACACGTTTAACAGTGGTTTAAAAGTCAAACGATTTGAATCGATAATGAAGATACTATACTTGTTTGACAAACACAATAATTACGTACATTACTCAAGTAGAATGGAAATGAAAACTATAGTGGACTCCAAATCTTCCAATAAAGTCAATTAACAATTGTACATCATAGCTCCCTGATTTCTATCGCTTATATTTTGGTTATAAGTCGACATGAAATTCGATCAAAACTTAACACCAGATCCTGATTGAATGCTCGACCTAAAAAGACTAATTCCGATATTTTCAAAGATAGCATTGTTTGAAAGTATATCACCTCTTAGGATGACCAAAAATTTGAAATTTTTAAACTCAGTTAAAAAGAATCTTTGTTTAACAGTAGACTTACCTGGTGTTGAAACTATACAACATAATCCCTCTATAATCTAATAAATCCATAAAATTAAGAAATAATTTAAAATTTTCAATAATTTTTTACTTTAATGGATATATCGTCTGAAATAAACATTCTATTTTTAGTTATTCCACCTGGTAAGTCCACTTGATGAGTATATACTGTTATTGACCAAGTTTGAGATTTTAAATTGTATGCTCATTCTAAGAGGTGGTATCCTTTTAAGCTTCCTACTAGCACATTATTTTTCCGCATGAGTATGTTCGCAGAGACCTTGATTTTCACTGATTGGATTTATGACGGCATTAAATCTCGAGAAATTACACGGACTAGCGGTGATGTCACTAATTTAATTTCGAGCTAATAGTTGAGCACAAAAAAGCTCAGCAAGTTCTTGTAGCATTAAATGAATTACCATACCATTGACATTTGCTTTAATGCATAAATATTGCAATTCTGAAGTCAAAAGCAATCAAAAGATTACATTTTTAAGAGAGAGAAATAAAGAAAAATTCAGAGTAAAAATCTATAAAGAAATCAATGAAGATTGTATCGTGGCATTAAACTATTTTAAGAATTAGTAAACAATATAAAATGGCTATCACGCAATACAGAAGTTGAAATAACTATAACATCTTCTGATTTTAGAGTGTTTAATGTTCATTTCTCAGCATGTTATTGAAACGTGCTTAATGAACATGTCAAAAACATATCTTTACCCGTAATTGATATCCTGTATTACATTCTCAATGTTCGAAACAATACAATTCACCAGTCTATTGGGACGTATATTAAAGGTATACTACCTCTAAAGATGACCAAAAAAATTAACTTAGCCAAAATGAGTCTTTGTTCATCAGTGGATTACCTGGTGTCATAACTATACAACAGAATCCCTCTATAATCCATATAACTAATTAATAATCCATTAAACTGAGTAATTTTGAATCATGCGTGTTGAAAAAAATAAGTATATTCTTTAGTAATGGCGCCTGTCCAACTGATGAATAAGTATTAAGTCTTAAGAATTGACCAAGTTTGAGACTTTAAATTATATGTCCATTCTAAGAGGTAGTATTCCTTTAATAGTGTATCTTCGAGGGAAATACATATTAATACAAAATACAATATTTGATGGATTAGTCTGATTATTAAGAATGAAAAAGATATCTCTATCGAACATGTCATTGGCTATAATTATACTAACCGAAGCATAGAATTCTTGTAATCGAATCAATAGAGCATTTACTGAAAGTTTCATACGCATGAATTGGCATCTTACTGTCAAAATTGCTATTTTTTCATAATGTCTTTACGCTTTTCATCGCAGCAAGAACTGCGTTCCGTAGCTAGTTGGAGAGTAGCACCACACCCATGTCCGAATATTTGTTGCTTAAAATATGGTATTCTTGGTTTACAAAAAGTCCGATAGGTTGTGACAATCTGCCCCATAGCGGGGTTGGTTGTCATACCTTATGGGCCATCCGCCATTTTCAGGGATATTTTTCACCAGAATGTGAAAAGTTGGAAATAATGTTTTAAAGGCATTTTCTAAATAGATTAACATGTGAATGTCTAGTGACCTGGAATAAGTCATCTTACTAAATTTTCAAGTCGAGCCGGCCAATAATGGTTAAGGATAATCCCGGAAAGAACAATGCTAGGTTTGCTTAAGGACCAGCTGGTCGAAAGGATCCTAATTGAATTTGAATTGATATCCTTATAAGACAAAGGTTGTTTCTTTCTAACTTTATTACGTTTCAGGAAGACGTATCTCTAAAAGGTTTGGATAGCAGTAATACTTTTGCTCCATGTGGCTAAATAAGTAAGATTTCAAACCCGCGATTAATAAAATAGTCAGTTACATAAAGCATAACGTTCCTGTTAGAGTGGTACTAGTGTTCGACACTTAACCTTTGATCATGCAGCCCCGAATTTTGACAATCAATTTAATTGTTCAACGATAATATTAAAGAACTATAGACCTACTCTAAATACTCTTGAAGGGAAACTGTCTACAATCATATGACACAAACGTCAAGTTAACGGGTCCAGGCCATCAAGAAAATCTTTTCACAACATGTATTGCACAAAATGTCCAAAAATACTTATCGCATCGCACAATTAGGTAACGTAAATCGATATTGTTTATAGCCTACATTTGATCAGAATTTATTCGCTGTTATCATGTTATTATTTTCCCTGTTTAGTTTTTCTTCGGGACATTGACAAACGCTATGATCAGAAGGAAACTTAATCTTGGTGGCTTTGTATTTTCCTAAAGGTCATAATGTAAAAGTATCCTTTTGATAAAAACATCAAATTTCATATTCTTGGTTATTTTCACTCATTATTAATCTTACTCAGTAAGAGTTCTTTTGAGATTATGAAATCACACTTGAATTCGATCTGAAAGAGACGGGTTAGCCAATTTTGGGGGTTGATTTGAGTCTTGAATATATGTAAATAGTCTTCAGGAGTACTAGAAAATACGAAAATCGCATGATAATTCCTTCAAAAATACCTAGGAACTAGGAATTTCACTTTATACTCCTCTTTGTGTCTTTTCTATGACTGAGTCTCAAAAAAGGTCAGTCGTCTTTTTAACTTTCAAGTGCGGATAATTCTGACCATGCATGGCCTTGAAAGCTTTTAAATTTAACAATATTACAGACTAGATAAGCTAAAAGACTAAGCTAAAAGACTTACAATTGGTCAAAAGAATAGCGAACTGTCCCTATCGCTCGTGTCACTTGCTACTAAAATATATGTTCGCGACAAGCCTATTATTACATCAGGAATAGCTGCAAATGAGAGTATGAGAATTTTCATCCTAAAATGTACTTCGAACAGCTGAAATGTGAGTATTGATATAGTTTAGGAAAAAAAGGGACTTGATTGATCCATCTTTGCCTGTAGGCAAGAGCTGTTTTCTAGATATAGTTTGAGAGATTTTACTTACATTTCCCTTTCTGCGTAATTGATAATATAACAGAATAATGAACTGTACTACGTGTGACTCTACTACCATAGGGACTGATTGTCCACAGTCCTCACCGCCTGAAAAAAAATGCAGGAGTCTAATGTTTACAAAATATTTCCCGCGAAAGGGGCCCAAACTCATTTACTCATCTCGTTGAGCCACTGTACTACGTGTAGATTCGGACAATATCTTAATGTCTCATTTTAACTTACGATTATTGTTTCAGTTTCCAGTCAGGATAAACAAAGCAAATAAATTGTGATTAGAAATGGCGAATATCAACGATACGTTATTTGTATTCATCGACATTTTTAAAGTATCAATTCTCGTTCAGGCCTTATAAAATTCTATCTAATCACGTATTGTTTATTCAGCCATTATGGAAATATCCTCATTGCTTTTATGTTCATCACCAATCTGATTAAAGTTCAGATTCTATATATCATTTCACTTATCAATCTACACATTTTATTCGACAGTTAAAGGGACAGTTTTGGCCGAGAATACCTTACATTTTAAATAATTACAAGAAAGTACAAGTACAAGAAAATTTCAAAAAGAGAGAATTTCAAGGTATATCAAGTGTCCCACAAAACTTCCCAAAGTTCAACGTGCAGTATCTCAGCTGTTGATAAACTGATTTCTTTCCGAACAAAATAGCATGTCACAAAATGCAATATCAAGGCAAATTACGTTCAACCTGTGTTCAATGTGCCCTCCATCAACTTCGACCACCAATCGCAACCGCGTTTTCTATCCCGAGATGCTGTTTCTCTATGGCGGAGTCTCAAGAAAAGACTAGTCGTCCTTTTAACTTCCAAAATAATTATTGGGACACACAAGAATTTCGCTCTTAAAAAACTCCAAGTCATTTCGTTTACGAGCAACGACAGCATTCTGTACAAGTTTCTATTGAATTTAGCTGGTTTGGACATCAGATTGTTCTTTGTTCTACAATTATATGTAGTCGTATACGATGCACCTAACTGCAGATTGAGTTTCTAATAGACTTATAGTGCCTTAAACACTTACTTGCGATTTTGAAAATGTTGCTATGGCTACGAGACATGAAATAAAGATAATAGTATTGAAGAGGTCCCCAACGATTAATATGTTTACAATATCGTTATATAGAAAAGACGCATTTGACATTCTCATATCTTATTATGTTAGGGATGTTATCTTGCGCTAAATTTGATTGAAAATGGATAAATGGGATTGAAGAGAGCTTTAATAGGTGTAACGAAATTTCTGCTCTCATTTTGCCTTTCTTGTTTGTGGGATATTCAACTTCAACGATATTCCTTGTATGACGTCATACCCACCACCCCAATGATCTCTCATGTTTCTGTGGGAGCCGTAATGGCTCAGTGTGTTAGACGCTTGATCGCTAACCTTAAGGTTCAATCCCTGCCTTCCAATTTTTCAACCCAGTCTCCCCTGTCAGTGATGCGGGTTGAAGGGTCTAGTCGTTCGGATGGAATTAGTACTTTCGTTTTTTCAGTATCACTTGACCCCGTGACCCTTGAACTTTTGGTTGCGCACACTGTCTTAAATGGCCGACGATAAGTTAGTTTTATTTTAAAAAAAACTTTGCTGGAACCACAGACGAGAAAGGGGAATAATAATGGTATAGCTGCTAAAATATATTTAAAGGATCTTAATGTAAATAAGAAAGGTGCAGAAAATCTCCACAAAACAGGGCCTTATTTTCTATCTCTACACCAGCTGACAACTCATCGAACTCAATGGCTGAAATAGAAGCAGATGTTTCAGACTAATGTAGCATCTACAACTCTCGCATAAATTCTGACTTTCAAGTAAAAGTGTAAAAAAAATATATCTCCAAACTAACAAGAGACGAGAAAATCGTTTACCATGATGGTGACATTAGCAAGTTTAATCTGGCTCATCAGCACTAATCTATATTTAGCCCTGTATAGTAACACTTGTTATTAGTAGTAATGATATAGTTATTGGTAACATGTCTCGCATACAAATTGATTTTACTCTAAACATAAATTCTCACCCGTCATTTCTTTATAAACCTTATACAAATCCAATCTCATGATAGAAACGTTTGTCGGAAATAGTTTTAGTGTCCCTTTCTTCAGATTTCCAGACTTAATTCAGAGTTGGTGGTAGGTGTCCTAGTTCAATCTCGGAGCTTCTACTGTAATGAAATTTTCATTTAAGATCATAGAAATAACAACTTTCTTGATAACGGTGATGAAACTCTACCAAATATGCAATAAGCAATATATGTCAGATCTATTGAGCAATACAGATTGTCTATTGGGAAGCTCGTTTCGACCTTGCGACAGGCAGAATCTTAGAGCTATCTACCAGAAGATATGATCAGTCGGTGGATTTAATCGATCTGAGCGCACCGGTTGCTCTTGTCATACCTTATAGCAAAAGTTGAGTGTTGTCTACGACCGTAGCGTTCGGAATCTGAGAACTTAGACATTTTAGTGAAATATTTTTCATATACTTGGAACAACTTCTGAAAAAAAATTAGTATTCCATATTGTCAGATTTGGATGGTTTTGACTGAAGTCCATTCCTAGAGAATCTCCAGTAACATGCGATTGACTCTTGATAGTAATTCAACGAAGCTTAAAAGACTATATCTTAGAATGGACATAAAATTTAAAGTCTCAAACTTGGACAATTAAGGTGAGGGCACACGAGAGGTCTTGGTCAGAGATTTTGGTCGCATACTAGTGTCTTGTCAGGAGTTTCGCCGACTGGCACCGGCACACGAAGAGACAAAAATCTCCAATTGATCGTTTTCCACATTGTCGAAAATGAATCTGATGATGACCGTCTGTCTTGCAGATGATAAAACCATCGGAGACAAATATCAAACCTGTTTGATACTATAAATCCTGTCGGGAACGCGATAATCTTGTGGTAGCACGGGCACACGCGAGATTTTACTGAAGACTCTAATCGGCAACAAAAATTTCCGACCAAGACTACGCGTGTGCCCGCACCTCAAGCGTATATATTGATCAATTGACTTTCCAGGTGTCATGACATGTTTCAAAATTACTATGTTTATTGAATTATTACTTAGTTTTATGGATTTATTGGATTATAGAGAGATTCGAATAGTTTTCAAAGTCTACTGATGAACAAAGACTCATTTTTTGGTCATCCTAATGGTAGTATACCTTAACGTATTTTGGGTTTAATATGAAGATAAATTGGAAATAAATGATCATCTATATAGAAATATAGGGTAACTGTAATTGAAATTGGATGTGAATATCAATGTTAACGTCTAATGATAAATGACATAGTGTAAATGAATTAATTATTAAGATATGTTATCAGTCACTTCCATTATTTCAGTACAGTTGTCACACTGTGTAGGAGTAGTTATAATTCTGTTATTTCTCAACTCCATATATTTTCTCTCAAAGAGATCATCGGCTTATTGTTATAATACATTGGAAAATAATATACAACTTGTTAATGATGAAAGTTGAAGAAAAGGTTATTAAGCTTGATATTTGTTCATAATGTTCATAGAAAATCTTATTGAAAATAAAATTATACCTTAGCGGCGCTTTTTGGAACGAAATGGGGTAGCAATATACGAGGTTTAAGCTCTTTATTCCAAGTCAAACGACTTTATTGAATTTGAACTCTGTTGAAATAAGCACTAAGACGGGTGAAACTAAAGAGTCATTGTGCTCACCTTTTTTGAATGACTGGTGTCACTCTGTTACTGGGTTTGTCAACTCCATTTTGGCATCCATGGAGAGTTCACACATCTAAGATAGTTTATTTTTGGTATATTTATTTCTATAAAAATATCCAGTTTTTTCAATAATTTTGTTGTTTGCTAAGGCTTGATGCATCTCAGACTACTGGCTTTGTCAACTCTCCCTAATCTTTTTTCTAGATGCTACGTAAATCGCCCTTCGTTTTAATGTGAATTTAAGGAAAGCGGAATATCGCCAAATTTGTATTTTAGGTGGACATCTATAAAGTCAGAATTATTATTCTTTAATTCCATTCTGATTCTCACTTTATTACTGATACTAAACTTGTGACATTTTATTAATGAGTTGTGAATTGTGTTGACGTGTTGCTAGTATAAAGAGGTTTCTGTTATTGATTAAGACTGATTTTATTTTAAGATCCAGTGTTAATGACTTTTTGCCGTTTTGCATGACAAATTTAATTGTATTAGAATTGCTGAATACTATTGCATTAGTGCTGACTGTAGTTTAATTCTTTAAGGGATTATATAATACGTTAGCTCGAAGTAGTTGAAAATTATTTTTAGGTAAACCTTTTCTTGGATTGAACACTGTGCGATTATGTATCTAAACGTTGCAAATGACCAACGCTTCTAAAAACAGTTATTTAACAGAGCTGTTGTAAAGCTTGACTGTATTTAAATAAAGGTAGAATATAATTTTATATACCGGTACAAGATACACCTACACCCAAATTATCTAAAAAAAAAAACCAACCATATTTTACAGGAATGAGGCCTACAACTCGAATATCAATCCGTTTTTAGACTTAGGGCCATGCAACAATTAGACCTACAAAGATAACATATTTTGTGTATTATGTTCATGAATCTGTATATCAGTAAGTGAATTGGATCCCAAATTTTATCTCGAGAATTGTGAGGCCGCTTAAATTGATTCCAGAAGTATAAGTGAAAGAAGAGAAGTAACAGGTAGAGTAAAGTAAGATCGAAAGAGGGGTACAAAGTGAAGATTGGCAGAAATGCAGAAAAAAATTCTAGTGAAGGGACGGAGGAGAGGAGATCAAGAAAGACAATGGATCCTTGACGTTAAAGAGATTCAGGTTGAAGAAGGAAAACGGAAGTGTGATGACGCGGGAGTACTCATCACGAATGTTGGTAGAGGAACAATAAGGTTGAGATTATGTTTGACTTGGGTACGAAACGTTTGGACGGGGATCGAACATGGAGAAGACCGGGGCCATGGGATTATTTCAGACGGCAGTGGGTTCATCAAGGGAAGATTTTAAAGTAGTCGTAGGGATATTACCTTAAATTGAGAGGTACTCATTGTACCTCCGTGCAATGTTTCGAATTACAGTACTCCCGAAGACTTATTATAGATTATGGACTGCTGTCTTCCGCAGCAAAAAACGATATGTCACCAATTATCATTAACGACTAGAATTTGATTTAAAAGCATTTCATAACTAGCCTCAGTGGTCAAATAAAATTGCAGAGAATTGTTTCCCTTTGAATAAAACGTATATAAAACGTTACTAATCAAATTAAAATTTTGAAAAATTTGGTATCAATGTTGAAGATTTCAGTTAGATCTCGCCAATAACATCTAAAAAAACATAATAATACTAATTAAATATTCATATTGTAAGATGATATTCAATGGTTCCAGCTATTTTTAGATTAAACGGACCATAGCTGCTGTTCAAGGATTTTAGAGATCGCCAAACGTTGCCTTATTTTATTATATTTGGCAAAAATCACTATTGATGAGTTATGAACACCTAGATATAATCTTCTTATCTTCTTTGATATTTTTCTTAAAGATAACTAATTTGTAAATGAGCTTTAAGAAGTTCAGTCAAAGGCAATACGTTTCATATTACACCATTTAGAAATTGAAGTCTTGTCAATCCAATCCAAAATATACACTGAACTATATAAGATATTAAGATGAATAATACATGATCAGGTCGCGATAAAAAAAATATGATGAGAATATTCGACCAATAATGATCGTCTGTTGACAAGTCAGAAGTGAGATTTCAACGTTTAAGTGTAATAAAGAGAGACAATATGGATAGTAATGGTATAGAATTTCAGGTAATGGTAATGGTAATGAAATAAACCGGTTTTAAGTTTGTAATCTATATTATTTTAATCGAACAATTTTGTAACCCACGCAACCGACTACACATACGGAACAATGTTGTAACCTGTTAAATAATATTGGAACGAAACAATTTTGTAACCCATTAAATACTATTTTAACGGAATAATTTTGTAACCCATGTAACCCAATGAATATTATTTTAACAGACAATGTTTTAAACTGTTAAATGTTATTTATAACGGAACAATTTCAGTCCATTAAATATTATTTAAACGGATCATTGTTGTAACCTATTAAATATTATTTGAACGGATCATTGTTGTAACCTATTAAATATTATTTGAACAATGTTGTAACCTATATATGAAATGTTATTTTGACAGGAAATTTTGTAGCCCATTAAAAATTATTTAAAGGGAGTTCAATGTTGCGCTAGTGTCACTCAAAATTTTTGCACCAAAGTGTATTGCTTAGGTATATCTTTATGTAAATTTTACAGTTCACGGAACACAACAAATCAAACAATTATCTTAAGTAGGCCTAGGCGTGATTTCTAAAATAAAAAAAAATCATTTCAACAAGACTATTTAGGCTAGGCCTAATCGTAGGCCTACCTTGACTTTAAAATATCCGTAGATTCCAGTACATTCAATGTACTTCTTGACGAACCTTATCTGACTTGATGGGATAATTTCTATACTCATCTAGTTTGATTTTTCAACATCAAACTACAGCTAGTAAACCAAGGCCTAGTTTGAGAAACTCTGAGAATAGGCCCATCCGCAGTCTGCGGTTTTATCGCACAGTCGTTTCAGGGAGGGACAGTTAGAAATATAAAGTAGACTATCTTACGGCGAAGGCTATCTATCAGCGTTTATCTTTGAATACACCTAGCTTTCTTTAAAATAGTCTATGTTAGGAGTAGAATAGGTCTGTTATTGGTGAGCACGTTTTTCATCATGTCTCATTTTGGATTTTGTCTTTGAAGCGTTACATTTTTTTCGGATTGACCTCTCTTCTTGTTAGGCAACTAATCTTCTTTGTGACAAAAATACCCCACCATACAAAATACAAAAGGAAAGATAGTCAAGGGAGGTAAATCCATTGAAGACAACAACCGGAACTCGACACTGACAGATTGTAGAAAATCGTTTTTTGTCAACAAACAGAAGCTTTGAACCGAATGGCATGGTAAAATCTCGTGTAAAACGGGGGAAATGTAATTGTTTCATGTTTGACCGTTGATATAATCTACTACAACACGCAGTGCCTTATGTCATTGTGCCTGGCATCAATATAAAACATGGGAAAGGACAAAACTTTAAATGCAAATGGAACAGATTTTCGTCAAAATGGTGGGGGGCAAGCTGGTGGGGGAATGAATGGGCACTCATCATTTCAAGGTAACAGCCATCTTCATAGACAGGCATCTAGGCAGTGTTCATCTGAACTTTATGATTTATCTTGTAAGGTACGTCCTGTTCTACTTCTACTATTAATAACTACTGTATCCCATGGATAAATTCAATCATCTCAATTCTTTGTGATTCAAGTGATTAGATTGACATGGTTGTTTACACCTGATTAGAAAGATGTTATGATTTGTAACAATAAGCTTATTTTGTGTAGAGTTTGGTTTGAAATTTATCAAGAATTGATATCAGTTAAAAGTAAGTAGGCTACAAAGGAATTAAAGCATGCAGTGAAAGATGTTATTGATCTGTAGGTCATACTGGTTGCTGTTTTTGGTCCATTGGAAATTATAACTATTAAGTGAATATCTCAATATTTAAATTATTCATTGGCATTGGTAATGTGAAAGCTTACCACTGATGTAATAATGAATCATTTATAAAAGCTTTTTTTTTGTGCAAGCTGTTATAATGAATTTATTGATGAAGCTTATTGTGCTTTTTACTAAAAAAAGGCCTCACTTATGGACCAAATTTTGCAAATCCTGATCATCTTGAAAATCAAACTTGAATTGTCATACACCTAATATTAATGTAATAGTTTTGATAGCTATCATACTCGATAGGAATAGTACTGGTATTCTAAAAATGCTAGGGTCTGATTGAAGACATTAGCTTTAGATAATAGCAGTGACAAAAGATAACCATTGTAAAGTGTCTGCAAGGGTATGTTGTTAATTGCTAAGTTTCAGTTCATATTGAACTAGTCTGAATTCCTAGGAGCTGTTAAAGGTGCTGCACTAAAATAATTAAAGAATTCTTCAGAATGAAAGTCTGACGTCTGATTTGCAGAAAAGCAAAAAAAGGTCATGTTGATGAAATTCAACTGTCATCTCTTATTTATAAAAAATGCATATATCTGTACTTCAGATTTTAAATATAAGTAGATGACTGTGAGCTTATACTTTTCACTTCCAACTTTACAATAAAAGATAAGCTTTTGATAATATTTTAAGTAGATTTTGACTGGATTATTTTTCAAACTTTGTTTTCTTGAGCCACTAGGTTTGATAAAAGAAAATGTAATTATAAAACCTCTGGAGGTGTTCTGTTGGAAATTAAAAGATCTTATAACATTGCTTTTTATGTTAAAGACAGAATATTGAATGTCAACGACACATTAAATATTGAGTGTAAAAAGTAGAGCTATAATATGTAGGCGACATTTAATGCTGTGTCGTCTTTATTATGATGTAACTCTCTTACTTAACAATTTCTTGTTCCAATATTTTAAGTTTTAAATACCAGGTACAGTATCGAGATAAACCAATATTAATCATTTTTTGTCATATATTCTGAGACAATGTTACAGCAATTTTTATTTTGATATGAGGCTTAGAGGACCTAAGATGCAGAAAAATGAAAATTGTTGACAGATGATATTTTAGGGTATGGAAAGTCTAGATACTTCGGATTAAGATCATTTTGAATAATAAGCTTATGTTGTTAGATTACATTAGCTTGTATCATTTTCAGTCTGACTTTTAGAAAAATACTCAGATTAAAAATTAAGGATTTAAGATACAATGGGGTAATTTTGGTCTATTTAACGCTTAAACTCGCAGGTGTAAAAAAATGTTTCAAAGTGAGGTGATAAAGAATATGTTCTAAATGAAGAACTATTCTTGATACTCATTTCTGTATAGTTTTCGTTTCATATCAGAACTTCACAAATATTCAGCGTGGCCAATGTTACCTTGAAAATGGTAATGGGCATTTATGATTCATTGCTTTAGACAAAATCTTGTCTGCTACACTGCATAATATCAAAGTAATGAGCTTGTGAAAAAGTTATCAAATGATTGCAGACTGTTCTACCATGAGGAACCATATTTCATTTTTGTAGAAATACATGTAAGCTTATTCTGTGAGAAAGCAGCTTGAAACACAAATCATATAAATATCACTACTAGAAATGTTTTAACATAGATTCATAAATCTGTCTATATCTAAAATTCCTCCATAATAATAAGAGTTCACAAGTCTTTCTCAATATTCTTCAGAAGAGGTTTAATAGTTTCTCAATGTCATGTCATTCATTATGCACCTGGGACCAACTCATAAACATTGCTTTATTTGGTCTTGCATTATTCATGAAAAAATTTGATTGATTGAATAACATTATTAAGGTTAAATTGACTATTATAGACTAAAATAACATAATTCTACAAATTTGTTATGCAGATTTTGGACTTATTGTACTATTAGTTTCAAACAGTGTTTAAAAGTGAGCGTTGTCTCAAGATTTTTGAAAATAATCGTTGACAATGAAACTTCAGCGTTCAATTTAACAAGAAATACGAATTTCAAAATTTACGCATTATATTATGATGTTCACTGTAAGGAATTTCACCTCTTAGAATAAGAATGGACGTAAAATTTAAATTCTCAGACTTGGGCAATAAGAGTATATTATATTCATCAGTGGAGTTACCTGGTGTCAAAACTATACAATAGTATCTTTCCATAAGCTGATATACCCTTGAAATTATCTATAAAACTTGCTTAAATAAAAATGCTTAAAATTGGTTAAGTTCTTTCAATAATTACTTTGTTTTATGAATTTATGGGAACAATTTTTTAAAAACTCTATAATTTACAAGGATAACAACTAAGGTTCACAATTAAGGACCAGCTGGTAGAAACCAAACCTCTTGACATTTGTCTTTCCTGGATAATCCATACCCATTTTACAGCTGAGTTAACTGGAATAATGAATGGAGATATTCAGTTGTAGAGTTATGACCTCAGGATTTAAATTTCTGTTCATTCTCTAAAAGTATTCCTGTAAAAATATATTTAATTTTTATTTCAGGTTATGTTAATTGGTGACAGTGGTGTTGGTAAAACATGTTTACTGGTCAGATTTAAAGATGGAACGTTTCTATCAGGCAGTTTTATCTCAACTGTGGGCATTGATTTTAGGGTAAGATTAACAAAATTCAGTTTAATATACTGTTAAATTGTTAGACAGTAAAATTGATTCTAATAGTAAGTATGTTATATTGAATTAGTCTATGTGATAAATTCATTGATGAATTATATTTGACCTTTTTATATGGCATTTAACTGGTTCATTAATTAATTTATTTTTGTATATTATTTTATATGTTGTAATAGACTATAAAGCTTACTATACTTGTATAATTGAGTTCTGATATAATCTATATTATATTTATCCTTATATGTTGATGTTTGTAATGATTTTATACTCTTATTTTTTTATTTATTTAACACAGGTCTAATTGAGTTGAGCTTGTTTAATTTAATATACCTTTCTAGGAACAAAGCAATATGTTGTAACCAAACTGCACTCCATGAAAGGAAACAAAAATCCCACAAATCAGCAGTTGTCTTTCTTTGAAACCAAGTTCTTAAAACTCTTGCATTCAAAATTTACTGCTACTTTATTTAATGCTTAAGTTCTTAGCATTTAAATTCTAGTTAATAAGTTCATTCTGTTATGAACTTTTCATGTCATCTTTATCATCATTAATTCTATTATAACTGTATTATAGAGCATAGAAGGGAATCCTGTTTGTTGTCATTGTTAGTATTAATCATAATAACTGTCTGTCTTATACCTTGTTTATAGTCCATTTGACAGATAAATATATATCGTGGGTGACCACTTGTTATATGCCATATTTGGTCATTTTCACTATTCTGATATCCCTCCCTTCTAAAAATCTATAAACCAGTTAAAGTGGCGTCTATTTTTCAATAAATCGTAGGTTTTCAATTGACATTATGGCGTATGAATACATCTCAAAGCAACACAATGACTCAATCTGAGATTTGTGAAGAAAAAAAAGTAACAGCTCGTATAAAATGATAATGTTTGTATTGAAATAAATATCTGAATATAGAAAGCATTTAGGTTGCTCTCAATAGCATTATTGGTGTGTAAACGCAATTGATCACGCCACACACATACATAAATGATTTAATTATTTATTTAGTTTGTCATGTGATCAATTGCGTTTACACACCAATAATGCTATTGTAACAAACATTGAATTATCAAATAAATGTATATCTATTGAACAAAACTAACGCTGCTCAATAGATAAACTGAAATCCTTGCAAACATATAATATAGACCAATGCTTAATTCTGTATTAACTCTTTTATGACAGACGTGCGGTTTTAAAACGCTACTTGATTTGACCTTTTCTGATTGGTCACAGACACATTAGAGTTGTCTGTGGTCATTCCTTATTATTAATCCCAGTTATTTGTGATATAAGGAAATTAGTTCTAGGGTCACTGTGGACTGAAAGGAAATAAGCTTGTGTCACATGGCTGTATGAAAAATCGACTGAGTTCCATTAAAGGGATAGTAAAGAGGTTTTGTAAACGCTTTATGTGAATCGATTTACACCATTCCATTCCAATTTTCAATCAGATGTCTGTGGTTCTTGAAATTCCACTAAAATTAAGCTTTTTTTGACATTTCTATGGCATAGGGTCTTATATAATATTAACAGCTTTTGCCAAAATGACTTAACGTCTGACTGAAAAGTGGAATGGTGCAAATCAATGCTATCAGTGTCCCAGATAGACATTAAAAGTTTAGGAAAACCTCTTTACAATCCCTTTAAATGTTAACTATCAACAAATTGACCACTATTTGTATGTGAAATTAAACCTAAATGCCAAATTCTTTATAAGTAAAACCTCTCAGATGAGGCCACATGATATGTTTTCTCTAGCCTAATTTACTGATATTGAAAGTCCAAATATTCATGCTGTTAATTTCTATCTCTTTGAATTTCTTATCAATTTCATTATGATATTATTCACTTCTTAATGATTGAATCAAGCCTAATCACTAAGAATGACTGAGCTTATTTTTTTAAATTGTTGTTTTCAGAATAAAGTAGTGGAAGTAGATGGATCTAAAGTAAAATTACAGGTAAAAGGAATACAAATACTTAATCAATACACTATTTCTTTTTTATATTTATTGATTACAGATTTAAAAACAACATTGATATTATATGAGTAAGTCAGTTAGATTAGGCTTTATAGAATAGAGTTTTATATTATTTTATATCTATAATATATTATCTGCTGGTAGAATAATCTTGTTGATGTGAAAACCATTCCTGTTGACCAATAATCTCCTTTGATTGTGATGCCATAAAGTCTTATCTAGTTTTATGAATTCTCATGGGTGTTTTCCTATTTGAGCTTATTTCCAATAGAGCCTATTCCTATTTTAGCTTCTTTTTTTCCCTGTTAGGTCTACTACTTTGAGCTAACTAAGGTCCAAAGATTAAAAATCTATTGGGAAGTTAAATTTTCTGATTTTTTTAAATAAAATATTGATGTCCACATCTAGTTTTGAATATGGAGATGATTACAAGTAATGAGGAAAATATAGGAATATATAGAAAATAGGAACAAAAGTATTGAACAAGAGAAGCCAACAAAATTATTGTGCGTTACTATTTTGCATCAGAATATTGCATTATAAATTTTATCAACTAGTGCCTTAAATTTGCACAGTGTATCAATTTTGGTTTTATATGTAGAAAAAGTGAATTTATTTGTAAATCAAGGGTCTGAGATAGTTGGCTCAAGAATCTAAGGTAATTAACTTGAGAGGTTTGAAAGAAGTTCTTGTGATTTTCAAGTGTTACTCTAATGAGAGATGGTGGATTGATATCAATGATAGTTTATAATTCAAGACACTGTTTCTATGAGACTTATTGGTACTGTTACTAAAGTAGACCTCAAATTATTTGTAGAAATCCCAGAGATTTGAACTTGAGCAAATCTTTAGGAAATTGTGCTATTTTTCAGATTTGGGACACAGCCGGGCAAGAACGATTTCGCAGTATCACTAGAGCATACTATCGTGATGCCAACGGTATGTTGGGTTTAAAATCAGAAACGTAAAGGAGCCTTCACACTATAGCAATCACCAGTTTTGTATGGTTGCGAATAAGAATAGCAGTCATAATTTTTGAATGAAACTCCCATGTCACTGAGTTGTGAGTGACCACTGGTTATCGCTATAGTGTGAGGGCACCATTAGATAAATAATCACATTTCAAACTTTTCTACTGACTCGAACACTTCACGTCTATGTGTTCAGTTGAATATAAATGATTGAAATGTGATTATGTTCTGTTTGTCTTCATGTAGATAAACAGGTGGAGGTGGAATTATTGTAGAGGTAGAGAATATAGGATGCAAACTTGTACTTTCAGATTTGGGATACTGCTGGACAAGAACGATTCCGTAGCATAACCCATGCTTACTACAGAGACGCCCATGGTACTATATATATAACTATGTGTCATTTATGCT
Source organism: Lottia gigantea (assembly GCF_000327385.1). Lineage (NCBI taxonomy): Eukaryota > Metazoa > Mollusca > Gastropoda > Lottiidae > Lottia > Lottia gigantea. Next base: position 1,299,724 of record NW_008710347.1, read on the forward strand.
CATTACAAATTTTAACTTTTTAACATTGTAATTCCTGCTTTTGTGCTTTTTAATCAATTTTGTGGTGGCAGTAACATTTTAAATATTTTAGGTGTAGTAGATCTGTATTGATGAATTTGTCTTAAGCTTTTGATATTTTTCTCATTGACTATTTCAAGCCTAATTCTACATTTTATAGCAGTTAATGCCTGATACAACTGACCAAAATTCTAAATTTATCCTTTTTATTTCTCTTTCTAAGACAGTCTAATTAAACCAAACTTTCTTTCTGTTTTTTTATTTGTTTTGTTTTAATATAGCGACTTCAGTTAGGGACTAACTGAAGACTCTGCTTTTTACAATCAAATTTATTATTCTGAGAAGCATTAAACTGTGAATGCACCTATATTTGCAGCACAGAATCCTAGCATTGGAGGTTCAAGAAGGCTGTCTTTAGACCCTAACTGAAGTGGCTATATTAAAAATCAAAGCTAATAAAAACACAACCCAAGTTTGGTCTTATTTTGATTAAACTGTCTACTAAATCATTGATTATACAATTTTTTGTGATGCTACATTATCTTATATCATGAATTTAAAATTTCTATGATTCAAAAAGCAAAAGGTTGAAAGCATGTAGAATTACTAGAATTAAGCTTGTCAATATCAATAATTATCCTTGAAATCTTCTTACCAGCACTTATATAAATTAATACTTTTATCCTCAGCACTATTGTCTTAAACTTGTGTTTTTGAGATAGGCAACACGATGTTTATATGAAGCTCCAAAATATCATGCACAATCTTACCTAAATTATTAAGATATTAAACAATGGAGACATTACCCTTTCTCTTTCTATAAAACATATTTCAGTCAGCAAAATCCCTCGGAAAAAAACTAGAATTCAGGCCATGAAATAAATTTACAAAAAAAGCTTTTTGTTAAAAAATAAGCACCAGAATAACTCTGCATATGAGAAGCCATTTTTATCAGTTTGTCAAATAGTAATTTTCTTTAGTGTATAATGTAATGAAAAAATCAATCATTTATAGAATATAGGTTAATGATTATATTATGTGCAAATGATGATTTTTTATTCTGATTCATCTATTTTCTAATTTTGGCTGATTATAGTTGATAAGCATGTTTTATGATTGTAGTGATTGATTATTCTCTATAATTACTATAGGGAAGGATTTGTGTCATTATGTGTTTTGTGTACACCCATTTAAACAAATAACAAATAAGTATTGTAATCTCTAAAGTCGCTTAATTTTTCTTGAAGGAATTTTTCTAATTACTAAAGAAACTAATGAAATTCATATATGTGATTGTAAAGAGGTTTTCTAAAAATTTCATGTGTATTGGGGACACTAATAGCATCAATTTGCACCATTCCAATTTTAGATCAGATGTCTGTGGTTCCTGCAATTAAAACTATGTTTTATGACGTCACTAAGTGCGAAGTCCTTATGAGATAAAGCATATTTTGCGATTAGTGACATCATCAAACACCTAGTTATAGTGGAATTGCAGGAACAACATGACTCTGATTGAAAATTGGAATGCAAATTGATGCTATTGGTATCCCTGATACACACACAAATTTTTAGAAGACCATTGAACAATCCCTTTAAAATGTTCAGAGAAAAGGCTTGTTGATGTGGCACTGTACTTGAAAAGCACCTGCTTTTGCCCATGAACAGTGAAAATATGCCTATAAAATAATTTATGACTAATCTTGCCCATTTTAATCTTTTTAAATCTCTTAATATGAAATATACTTATTAATTTATGTCCTTGAGCATAAACATCATTAGATTTGAAATTTGTGTGCATTTGTATATAAAAAGTTGAGTTATCTGCTAAAATCTTTTCAAATGTCTACATATTATAGATTTTTCAAAGATATTTGAAATTAACACAAATCCTTCTAAATAATTGAATAATTTTCAGTTGTATTTATAATAATCTTACTTTTCAACTGAATGTATACAATTTTCATAGTTTTCTTGATATTAACCATAAAACCCTTGTGATAATCAAATATACAATTCTTTCCCAAATTCCATGCTCACCTTTCTAGATTTAACCTATTAACTGTATACATAAACATATTACAACCTAACAGAAATTATTCTCTGTTCACTTAAAGGGGGGAGAATGCACAAACTTCAAAATAAATCAATCTTCTCTTTTTTATTCATGACATGTATTTTAAAAATTACCAAGTAAATCAATGCATTCTTCTACTTTTACAAAACAATATGTGTATATGATTTATTAGCAAAGGTTTAAAAATAATCTGAGATCTTAAAATTACCTCCAATCTTATTCCTTTCTTTACAGATGAATGAATTTCGCAAAAGATTTGAAATAGTAATTAATATTTGTTATGAAATAGTTGTTTTGCAGTAATTTTCAGCCATAAAAACTAAAGCCATATTTAAATTTTTGAAATAATAAATGTATTGTGTTTTATTTTAGCCTTGTTATTACTGTATGATGTAACCAATAAAAACAGTTTTGATAATATTAGGGTAAGTTAACATAAACTTATATATTATTCATTTTGCAAAAAGATTACAAAATGTTCTTGTGGGTGATTTATCATCAATGCAGTTGAAATTTGTCAATTTTTGGCATTTGCTCTTTTTTTTGTCCAGTATTCATTATTGATGCTAATGTAAGCTTTTTTTCGGAACTTCTTTGTGAGTCAAATGCAATATCTAAGAAGGACCTACCAAACTACTAAATTTAAAGGTTTTATGGAATATTTTTTTTTTAATTGCCAAATGTTTGATATGTCCGAGGCATGTTTTTCACTAGTATTTGATTTTAGTATGCATAGATCAGATGTTAATATAATGATATATATTGTAGGCTTGGTTAGCTGAAATTAATGAATATGCTCAAGAAGATGTAGTTATAATGTTATTAGGTAATAAATGTGATGTAGCTGGAGAACGACAGTTACGTCGAGAAGATGGTGAGAAATTAGCAAAGGTATGATTTATATTCCCTGACCTAACACATTAATATTTATACTTATTGCTATGAATATAAACAGTTTAGATAATGAAGACATCAAGTGTATAATGCAATGTTTTCATTAGTATTTGTTTGGTTCATGTAGTTTTCTAGTAGGCAAACAAGTTACAATCTAATAACCATGTATGAATTCATAAAATTTACCTTAAGATGAGCTTATGAGAAATGATCTATAGAGTAAGACTAATACCGTATAGGCTGATTAATAATGTTCCCTTGACAGATAATTTCAAAAATTACAAGATGGTATATGCAATCTGGTTGAAATGAAAGCCTGGATGGTTTCACCTTGTGTTTATTATGCAGTTTACTACGACCAAATGAAGCAACCTGCAGAAAAAATATACAATAAAATATCCAGATTTGCATTTAAATTGAAATTAATTTTCAGGAATATGGTGTGGCCTTTATGGAAACTAGTGCTAAAACTGGTATGAATGTTGAATTAGCTTTCATGGCAGTTGCAAGGTTAGTTTTAATATTACAGTGGTGTAATGAAACAGTGCATGGTTGATTAATTTTTGTCCATTCTTTGTGGCTGGGTAAAGGAGCAGGTTGCTTTTCATGAGTTTGACAACTACTCAAGTATTTATACTGTGAGTTGGATGACAGGCAGAAGAAGATTACCTCCCCTGAAGTAAAGATGTTTCTATCTGGTAAAGCCATGAGTAAATGATGGGATGACAGAAATGCTAACAAAATTTTGGTTTTGAAATAAATATCCCAATTAAACAATGTAAATAGCTATGTTGATTTTCCAAAAAAGGGATAAAGTCTTATCACAATGGGAGCCCAAATTCTAAAAGGATTTTGGATATGAACTCAAGAGCTTAAAGCTAGTAGATTTAATGATATGCAGGGGACAGTCCACCAACAGAATTATTGCTAATGGTGAAATATACCAAATAAATAATGCTGGCTTCTCTGAAGATTACTGAAAGAGATACTGAGTTGACAGACACAGTTGATGTGTGACACTCTTTGTGGCATCAGGATTAGTGCTCTGTAAGAACCAGCTTTCCCTTGACACAGTTATATGTTATATTCTTAATTTTTCAGAGATTTAAAAATGAAGAAAACAAGAAAACCAGATGAACCACAATTTAATGTTGCTGAATATGTAGATCAAGAGAAGACAACTAGTCAGTGTTGCAGCAGCTAACATTTGCTCAGGGTTCTTTACATTCAATATATGACTAAATCTTCCATCTTATAATAACCTATTTATAACTAAACACAATTATATGGATAATAATTACTTAAATTTTTTAAGTTTTAAGGATGATATATTAATATAATTGTGTCCAGTTATTTATTCTCCAATTACTAAATACCACTCAAAAAATAACCTGGTTATAATTATAACATTGCTTATATAATTTACTTAATTAATTTAAATTTAATCTTATGTTATACAGAAATAACCAATGTGTTAGTCAAGAATTTTGTCATAAAAAAGTGACTTTGCAGAGAAATGGAATAACAGATATTGAGGTTAAATTTTTAAATAGCAGTTGATGAAAATGACAAAAGAGAGAGTCAGGTTTTTATTACAGTAATTGCATAAAAATCATCAGAAGTGCTCAATGAGGTAATTTATTCTGATGATATGCATTAAATGTCATAAAATTGTTGCAAATAGTGGGTCATTCAAACCGTTATGGGGCACACATATTTACAATTTGACTCTCTGCCTTTAGGTATTATTGGAGTGGTTCATATGGATTACTAAAAATTTAATTATATATGCTGATCTGATCTATATGTAAAACTACATATAACAAGGCTGAATTCCATTGCATTTGAAAGAATATTGTTTTTATGCATCATAACTTTTTTTTCATCAGTACTTGATGCCATGCCTATTGTATAAATGGTTGTTCTTGTATTATATACAAAATATATACAAAATTATGATTATACTTAATATATATATATATATTTATCTGTTATTATCTTATATTCCATCTATTATTATTATTGTATATTTTCCGTCCATGTTATATGGAACACTGTCTTCATTTCTTTTATTTTCTCATAATATAATGTTTACTTATTTATTATTTACATCTTTTCAGTTATTGATGTTTTGATTTGCTCAAGCTTTCCTAATTAGTTTCCAAACTTGTTTCATTCCCTCAAATAACATGTATTTCAAAAGACGGCATTCCAAAAATCCAAAGGTAGACACTAAATGGCTCACATTCCAAACTATAGTACAAGCTTTATCAACATTTCCTTATTTTGTGGAAATCTGATTGGTATTTGGACCCCAGTTTTTAGTCCTGTTGAAAGATTGCGAATTATGATGCCAGCGAGTCACAAATCTTATATTCTGTACTATGTTTAGCTGCTGTAACTTTCTCCCATTGTGCATTTGTTAACAGCTGACTTAAAGTATATTTTTTCATTCTTTACTGCATACTATTTTTAATAATTTTCAATTGTAGTACCACCTTTATTTATCCAAGCTATTCTTTATGTACAATTGTTAAATTTTTCCCCAAGATTATTTCAATACTTGATTATATGAATATTTTAATCCAGGGTTACCGATTTATTCTGATTTGTGAGAATTTTTGTTGCTCAAAATTTATATTTATTATGTGGATTCAACAGACTTTCTAGCATTTGTATGTTACTACATTGGCCCTTAAAGTTTCCTCGATTACAATCTCCTGTCCAATGTCTGGTTCCTGTAATTCCAGAAATAATTTAAAGGGGAAGTGTGTTCCAGCTTCCCAAAAGCAGGAATTTTGACATAATCCATTTATTGCTATATGGGTTCTTGTTAATTTATGAAGTCAATTTTTCTTTATATTTTTTTTAGTAAAGAGAGAGTAATCTTTATGAATTTGATTTAGTTATAAATGTGTGACAGTGTGATTGTCAAAATTCCTACACCTAAAGCTTCATTTTCAACTCTTCATTACAACTATGATATAAATAGAACAAAATTTAAGCTGTAAATTGGTGCACACTGCCGCTGATGAGGATATGACTGTTGTATAAACCATTGATTTTAATATGGTATTATTGACATTAACGTCTTGACTTGGAACTTTAAATGCAGCGATTTGGATGGATTGTACATTAGCGAATACAGTTAGAGTCCTCGTCAGAAAAAAAAAATATTCTGTCGAGGTCTGTGATTGGCTGTATTTGATGTACAATCCAATCAAATGGCTGCAATCCGAGATACAAGAAAATTGACTCTTGCAGTCAAGGTATAAGATCAAGTTCACTATACCTTGACCATTGTGAAGATGCATCTCAACATGTTTTCATGAAACTCTATTGATCAACACAGTGGTTTAGGAAATGGAGATGCATGAATGGAAGCTTCAAGTCTGATGCACATAAAAGGGCTAGATTAGCACTGTTGAATCAAATTGTATGTCATTGAATATTTTAAATACGTCATTTGTCTTGACACTGGTTTATAGGGCATTTTAAAGGACAATACTATGAATGTAACCTCTTATCAAAATTATAACCCTGTCTGTTAATTATTTTATCATAGTATGTGGAAGCAGCCATTAAAGGGTGGTGCTTCTAAATAAGGCAATTTAAATGTGTTCACGCATTCCATTATTTTGGTTAAAAGAGATACTGTTGTCTTAATATTAGCTATTAAGTTGATAAGAGTTATCTGAAGAACTTTTAAGAATTCAAATCCAATATTTGGTTCCCCTACAATTCAACCAATACATACTGTAGAAGTTGTAATTGAGCTGTATCAGTCTGGAAACAAATATATTGAAAACTAATTATATCCATATTCCCTCAAACAATAACCATGTTAATATGAAAGGACATGCAATTCTTGTTATAATGATTGTCAATATTAAAAATAAAATTAAAGTTTTTATTTTAATTGTCTCGATTTATTTTTGATATAAATTCTGTGATATCATCAAATTCTTGGCCTCAATTTTAGTGCATTTCATAGAATAGTCAATTCACAAATTCAAATCCCTATTAAATATTGATCAAATTAGTTCTGTTGTTTCAAAACTAGAAATGAAACCGATAGAAATAGGAATCCTTATGAAAATCCATGAAATTCAGTGCCTATTAAAAAACTTGATTTCACAGCAGAAATTTCACTGATAAATTCTACTTGTAATTGTGTTATGCACACAAACATACTTTTGGAACCTACTTGATCAAAAAATTCCTTCAATATTAAGGGATAAAAATTTTTATTATAGCATAGGGAGATGAATGATTAATAAATAACACCATTAGATATAATAATTCTCTATTTCACAAAATTTTCAACATTTAATAACAGATATTATGATATAATATTTAAGCAATATAATACATTTATAAAACAAGGGATAATTTCTCTATTCATAATAAATAAATATTTTTTATCTTCATAACCTAATTTACATCATCACACAATTTGTACAAAATAATAGATATAACTTTTTGAGGATCTTATTTTTGGCAATAGAAAATTGAAAACAAGTTGAGATATGCACACACTTATATAGTTTAAAAGGAGTGGAAAACAGTCAAATAATAAGTTGCATAATTATGACACAAACAAAGAAAATATCACTCAAAAAAATCATTGATATAGAATGAACAGGTTAAAGAGATTGTAAAGAGATTTTCTAAATTTTTTCTTGTTATCGGGGACACTGATAGCATCAACATGCACCATTCCAATTTTCAATCAGATGTCTGTGATTCCTGCAATTCCACTAATACTAATTGTTTATACTTGCACTAATGGCAAAATATGCTTTTATCATATAGTTATTTTTTGGGGTTCACATTAAAATTCTCTCGATAAATGGTGAATGGGTAATCTTATGTGTAGTAATTAGTTATTACACTTTATCAAATGGGTAATTCAATGTGCAACCAAAGTAAAAAATATAGTATGGCAATACTATTAACACAAAGGGGTGCTGTTAACTAAGTGCAGCAGTCTGAAAACATTAAAGTGCAACAATTAGTAAGGTAAAGTAAGAAATAAACAAATTGGCCTTGACTAAAGAATTTCAATGTTTAAGTCTTAGTTTCTAGTACCTTAAACGATAATCAAAACTACTGAGGAGATGTTATACACTTAGAGAATGTCTTGGTTAGATACTTTCAACTGGTCATATAGATTTGATCAAGGAAAAGAATACAATGAAATTGGAAAATTTAAACAAGATGCCTTTAAATAATCAACTAACAAATTTATATTTCTTAAAATATCTTTCACTGCACAGAAATTTACAAGAATCACAAATAAATGTTAACCTTCAGGACATTTCTTTTTTAATTGTGACATACCAGTAAGTATTAGCAAACCTTCAAAAATTGACAAATGGCATATAATGTATAAAAATAATATTTTAAAATCTTCAAATATCATACAAGGAAATCGAATTCTGTGTCATATATAGTACTATACAAAACATTTTAAATCCTACAATGCTCATCAAATTAATGAATGAATTTCCATTTTTAGCGATTTATAATGTGTTAGCTGCTTTGATGCCTCGGTATTTGTCATGACTATATGTGTCATGTTAAAAATCCTTTAGATAGTTCACAAATGTCTAAAAGTGTGTTGTCACGTTCACATAAAGAATTAAGCTTACATAATTTAAAATTATTCTATTATGTTAATCAAGGTAAGATTTATTACAGTTTATTTTTGACAAAGAATAGATGTTTTGAAAAATATGTCAAATACCATTAACAACAAGCTTAGAAAAGCAGTACTTTAAAGGGACAGGTTCGCCATCCGATTGATCGTACAGTAGTCTTGGAAACGGAATTTCAGTATAAGTGTTCACAGCCCACTTTGAGCACTTTTTTAATGCAAAATTTGAGCCCTTACATACATGTGGGTCTAATATTATCCCCGTTTGAACATTAAAATGACAACTAGTCTTTTCTTGAGACTCTGCCATATATAGAAAATACATATATAGAAATAGAAATTTCTAGTTTAAGGTATTTTTGAATGAATTATGCAATTTTTGTACATTTCTTGTACTTTTGAAGACTATTAACATATATATTCAAAACACAATTTAAGCTCCGAAAATGGCCAACCTGTCCCTTTAAAGCTAAAAAAAAAAATTGAAGACAAAACATTTAGAGAGGTAAATGAGTACAGTACTGTCAGTGAAGAAACATCAAATCTTCATATTGAGATCAATTGCCTATAACTTATGTCAAAGAATGAAATCTTGACATAATTAATTAAGTACCGTACAAATTATTACTGGCACTTACAGTATTACAAGTATTTATTTCATATTTAAGTAATATATTTTCATTGAAAAAAACTCTTCTCAAATGTATAGGAATTTGTACATCAAAAATCAGATAAGAAAAATTTTAAACCATAACAGAAAATTTGGGGTATTTTCCTTTAAATATGAAATGTTACAAAAGAGAGCACATCAGCTATAAAAATATACTATAGACATGGTCCTGGTATTAACCTTTAATAAATTCACAAGAGATTTTTTCTAGCCCATGTAAGTGTATCAAAGGCACTTTATGCTTCTCACTGCACCTTTCTGACATTTCTGAAAAAATTAACCAGAAATTATGAAGTCACCTTCATAAATGTCAATTAAGCTATATGATTTTACCAAAATGACTTCATAATTTTGTCCATTGATATACACACAAAGACTGATAAAACCACTTTTGAACCTCAAAGAGAAAGCAGAAGGTTCTCAAGTGAACTTTAAACACTAATTAAACATTGAAAAATTGTTAAATATTTTATAATTAACATCTATGTGACAATGAACAAAATATAATATATACACCAACTTAAATTATCTATTTGTCTTTAAGTGGCTATCCCAGATAGATCTACTTGTAACGTCCGTAAATCGAATTCAGAACAAAACACTGAAATTCTGAAAAACAATGAAATGTATATATACTGTTGTTGAATTCTGCACCAAACAGTGAAATCAAACATTTCCGAATTATAGCAATCAAAACAATTTTTTTTCTATATATATCCCTCTTCAAAATAAATTAAATAATTATAGACTGGGATTTCCAGCTAAAGAAGGTCCATAAAAAAATTGCGATGGATTTATTAAAATTTTGCTTACAAATCAAAGTAATTTCTTTTTGTACCATGAATCGGAGGACTAGAAATATCCAGGATGTCAACTTAAAAAATTTACTAGGGTAAATCAGTCATCACAAGACAAACCCACAATTGAGCAAGGAATAATTTTGTATGTAACTTTAACTCAAAATATTATATTCATGTATCTAAATAGTCATTGATTTAAGATTGGGGCCAGAATCAATGTATTTTCAGACCCCATACCCATAATATAAGAGAAAGGACTTCTTTTGTCTCCCCCTTAAATTTATGACCTTGTATGCCTATGAAGATTATTCATAAATATACCTGATATATATAATAAACTGTCAAGAATTACAGACACATCTTTCGGAATTCTTCCATATGTGGAACTATCAGGACTCCATTTTAATCTGCATAATGGTTTCTAGTGTCAACTATTTTAGTTTTTGGCCTTCCCTACACCAACAATAATTTACTCAAATTTCCAAATTAAGGACCTAAATTTTGCAAGGCACAGTGTTTTTAAAGTGTTTGTTTATCAATGAGGATGAGAACCTATCTAGAACGAGCAGTTTTTACATTGGATATTAACCGGTATTAATCTAACATTGAGAAATATGGTCTGACAGAAATATGGGTGCTAACAATCAACAATATATACATCTTCATTTATATAAGAAAAAGTGTATAAAAGACACAAGTGATATCTGTTAACTTGGTCTATCAAATGTATGAGGCTCTGGACTAGGTGAACTAGTTGAGCTGTTGGTTGATCTTATACTCAGTTCCCTTCTTTCAATTATTGGCTTCCTACAGATAGGACAAGTTTCTAATTGAAGACTACAAACATCACAAAAACCATTATGTCCACATGGATGTAGTTCCATATTTGCTTGTTTATCAAAACACAATGTACATGAGTCCTCCTTGACTAAAACTTGTTTTAATAAGTCTAATTTTTTATGTCGAGGAAGAATAACCTTTTCTTCTTCAGTAAGAGTTCCCTTATCATTGAATTTCTCAAATTTGAATTTAGGTGGATATTTGAAAGGTTTAGCTCCAAAGTTGAATTCACATTGTTGGAAAGACATAAAACTGGCAGCAGCAAAGAAACCAGTTCTTGTACACGAAAAGACTTGGCAATAAGGAGGAAGAGGATCTCCATTTAAATAGAAAACTAATTGGTGATTTTCTAAATCTAATAATAACCCAAGAGTATCTCCAGGCTGCCAGCAGCGATGTGTATGAGGTTCACTGTGAGCATTATACCATATTAGTTGACGACATCCATCATAAGCCATTGAGAATTCATCATCACCTATACCAAATCCTTCATGATTAAGGAATTTACTGTTTTTAGTTGCCCATCCAATTTGCATGACACCAGCAGTAATAATTGTAACCTCATAATACCAAATTCCTGAATCAACTTGAAATGTACATCTCACACTTTCAAAGGATGAAGCATCACATCTTGCCTCTAACCCATTGGCTGATATTTTGAGATATTCACTAACATCATTACTATTTAACATAACATTTATATTATCATGAACTAACTGTTCGTAGGTGAATGGACGGCCCTGTATCATAAAAAGATTATCGAGGCACCATCTTGCACAAAAGGCAACTTCACGCTTGGCATATTCATCAGAACTAGACCATGCTTCTAATGAAACTAGAGGATTAGTTTTCATTTCACCCAAACTCTGATTAATGGTCACTTTATTTTCACTAGTTTGAGCAAACTTCTCCAATGCCACCATTGAATGAAGGATAACAACAGGATGGTTATTAACACTAAGATTAGAAATTAAATATTGTAAAACATCTGATGATAATAAAGATACACTATTAGGGCCAGCTAATTTTTCCGCTAAGCAACCAAGAATAACTCCAATATTTCTTTGCTGACACGGTTGTTTATACATATTAGATATGCCTTCCTGTGATAAATGAAGATTTGATCTCAGTTCCATTAATGCTTCCTTTGTTGGTAACGGGAACTCGTCCAATAATAATGTAATAACTGCTGGTCCAAGTGGATCTGTTAATGGAATACCACGGATTAGTGATTTCACAACTTCAAGCCAGCCAGAATCTTTCTCAGCAATTTTGTGCAGAGCTAACATGGCCTGTGGGGGTTCTTGATCATTGTCAACCAATGTTCTTATTAAAGACAGTGTTTCTAACACAAGAGAATCTATACTACGTTGAGGATTGTCTCTACTATGGCTACTTCCTAATCTCCGTCGTTGTGAATATCCATTGGTGGATCTTTGTGGTGATTGATGACCATAAGAAGATCTCCTCCTACCATCTCTTGAGGAGAGAGGACTGCTTTCAGTATTAGGTTGATAATGGTCATCTTCTTTCTTATTACAAGTTGTTAAACAACATCCCATTTTTACTTCCTGTATTGTATTAGTAATTCAAGCTCAATTTATGAATGGATAGATCTTTTGCTTAGGCTAGAGCAAATAAAAGATTTGTCCATATTTTGACAAATCTACAAATTAACGTTTTTGTGTCAATCATAGTGGAAACTCAATTGGGTTAATCCTTAACAAACCTGAATAGGCCTAGCCTAGACCTAATTCAGTAATGGATCTACTAACTGTCATATGCACTAGCTAGAGTCTAGAGTCCAATATAAACTTCAGGGCACATCAATTACTATCACATCTTACTGTAACTATATAGTAGTTTTATACTACTAATAAATGAAAAATATCACAGGATTATACAACTGGTTCAATTTATGAACACATTTTCTTATTACCAGTCAAATGTAACTTATGTAAATTTGTGCTGAAAAATGAAGAAATATGACTGAGTTATTTTGAACTAGTTTTGAGACAAAGTTCACACGAGTAATCGGCTATTCTGGATGTATAGCTATTTCTACCATTTACGGACAAAATAACTGCTGGTCAGTTTTCAAGAATACTTTTATATGAAACGTAATTAATCCGATTTTCTTCTCAATATAGCAGCCGACAAATATTGTCAGCCATCTTGAATGATCAACATACAAAATACGGATGCATGGATAGGAATAAATTTATTTCAAGGGTGCTAACTCGTGGTTAAAAAAGGCGTTTTTATGATGTATTAATTTTTCGATAAAATTTTATAGGCTAATGACTTTTTCCTTACATTTGTTCTTTCCAATTTTCGGTTAGGTGTTTATTGGGCCATTTATATCCCTCCCCAACCCTAAACGTAGCCGTCACCGGTCGTAAGTATGAATATATTGCGCGAGATAAATATCAAAGCTACAAACGCCTTAATGTGAATTGCGAATTATGATCAAAACATGAACGCGTATTTTAAACAGACCAGCACTAATAAGGCGTTTTCTTCGATAAATTTTCCAATCTTATCTTGCAGTAATGGTAGATTTACGCGCTGTTTGTTTGCACTTTTCATCTTTGTATTTCGATTAGTATTTTCTGTTCATACAATTTTGGACAGCTGATTTAGATTCATTATTGCTGTTTTTGGCTCATGGCATTTCTCCTAGAAGTCTAAAACATTAACGTTAAAAACGCCTTAGGTCAATTTTCTAAAGAGTTAATAAAATCTACATCACAAATCTTGGCTACATCCATATAACTGTCACAATCAAGATTTGTTTTTATAAAATTGTTTTTAATATTGCAGTACTTATGAATCTTTATTTTAATATTTCGATTAGTTTAGGATTGACATTGTTTGGGTAACCATTAAAGCTAGATTTTGTATATGTTGACATCCAAGGTTATAAAATGTATTGATTATCAACAACCTTCATAGTGGTCAATTTTTCTGCATTCTCATGATGCGATTATTATGAAAACATTACACTGACACTGGTTCCAGCAAAATAGACAAAATGAATGACAGTGGTTCTTTCCCAGTAAAACTCTATGTTTATGATCTAACCAAGGGGTTAGCAAAGTCAATGTCAATGGCATTTTTAGGTATGTAGGAAATTTATCCTAGAAAATTAAAATTATTTATCATTTTTATTCAATTTACTAATTTAGACCTTGGTTTATGACTTAGACGTAGGGCCAAAAATCGTCTTCAAAAATCAAATCAATTGTCTGTTAATTCTTAATCTACTAAGAAAAAGTTGCTTATGTAGACAAATGGAATAATCAAAACTGTAAACATTTATCTTCTCTTGAAACTAGCAACAAACTGAGGCTAAGTAGGCTAATCAATAATAGCTTTATACTGGTACTAGGGTCTAGGGTAGGCCTAAAGGTGAGCCTACCTTAGGCTACAGACTGGCTTCAACAAGGCTAAAAAAAACAGTAGGCCTAAATATTGTATGGTAGATCTAATAAATAAACTTTTATAATGTAAGAATTGTCATTACTTTCAGAAAGCCTAGAACTATGTATGTCATTTATATTTTTAATCCATTTTATTCAGTCTAGCAATAATATTGTTTTTATGGTAGGTATGTAAATATTTTATGTTTTATTTTTGTTTAGGAAAACAGATCGATGGTGTGTGGCACACTGGAACTGTTGTTTATGGAGAGGAGTACTATTTTGGAGGAACAGGAGGAATTGAAAGTTGCCCTCCAGTAAGTGTTTGGTTGTCAGCTTATATGTTATGTCTGTTGGTCAGTTCAAATATTAAGTTGTCTAAATATTTGATTATCAGATGGTCAGTTTACCTTCAAACTATGACCATAAGATAGGCTTTCGTGTTTTTCAGTAAATTACTACAACAACTGCTTGTATTCATATCAAATGACAATTTTAAAACATCAATCTACTCTTGTTGTTTGTTTCTGATGTGGCTAATAATGAAAAGATAGTTTTCAGATCAAGTTTAACCTCCTCCTTATACAGCTAACAATGACATAAAACCAGCGATATCTTTCTTGAACTAGGCTTAGCTTAAATATGACAAAAAGATCAGACATTTGTCAAATTTAATTTAAAATTGTATTTTTTCAGTGTGGAACAATATTGGGTGAACCAGATACCATAATTGATATGGGTACAACACAAATACCTAAAGAAATGTTTCTAGAATATTTATCACAACTGGCAACCTCCAACTTTAAGTAAGAAAATTTATAATACATTAATAGTCTAATTTAGTGTGGATATGGAATTAAAGCTAAGTCAAAAAACCAGCATATGGTTTAAGTTTTTCATTACAGAGTAGAAAGCATGGATTCTATTGTTGAGGATATTATATGATTTCTGTATGCAAAAATTTTTTTAAGATTGAATCAAAGTTGGTGGTGAAAAGTTACTTTCATGAGTGCAAAAATCATTTACTGGTAGGTCCAATTTAATAACACCCTTAATTGATTATATAATATCTTAATCCCCTTTGAAATTATTTTATTTTACAGACCTCAAGACTATAACTTATTAGAACATAATTGTAATAATTTTAGTGACGAGGTGTGCCAGTTTCTAACTGGGAAAAGTATTCCATCTCATATAACTGGTCTTCCTCGTGAAGTTTTAAATACGTAGGTAGCTTTGTTGAAGATTTTATTACTAAGATGCCATTTTAAAGCCCAATTGCCTCATTTGGGGTAACTTCACAAGATGATAACCGACTTGACCATACAAACTGCAATAATTATTGCAAATTACAAATAAATTACTCATAACAACTTGAGGTTTGAGGCTTCATTTGATTCTAGAACATTTAAGAAGACACAAAATTATCTTAGATATTGAAAAAGATTGAATCAATGGAGGATAAATTGTGTAAGGACTCTTACTGTTCATTGTTATTTGTGTTTTTTTTCAGGCCTATGGGTGCCATGATCAAACCTTTGATAGATTCAATGAATATACAACCAAGTGGTGGTCATTCAGTATTTCCTTCTGAACCACCTGGAAATACCACTTCTACTGTACCACCTTCAAGACCGGTTCAGATACCACCAGCCTCACCACAGACATCACCACTCACCAACATACAATCACCTTCTCAACCACCTGTGCAGCATAATTCACACAAACCTGTAACAACTAAAGCTGATATTGTAAGTATCAACAATATATCAAAAAATATTGTAAGATTTAAAGGTTACAGGCAACTTTTGTTTTAGGGACAGTCTGAATTAACATGAGCATCAATATCTTTGAACAAGTGAATTAACTATACATCAACTTAAGTTTTAGTGGAATAGCAAGGATCACAAAATTGAAATGGTGCAAATTGATGCCATCAGTGTCCAAAAAACATCTTTACAATCCCTTTAAGAATTATACAGCGTATGGGTTTATTAATTTCAATTTTTCTATAAAATGACATTAGTTACGTTGTATTTTTATATAGAAGTTTCCAGTATTGAAAGGAGATGAGATACAAGGAAGTATTAAGTCTGCCTTTTCTCTTGGTGATTTAAATCTATGGAATGAAGCGCTTGAATATCTGCAAACTTCAAACCCATCATGGTCATTAAGTAAAAATCATATTTATGTTATTGGTAAGTTTTTCAAAAAGAGATTTTTTTAAGTACATGTATGTAGTATGTATGCCGTATACGTCAAGTCTTACACTTCTACTTATGTCTGGATTCTTGGAGCTACTCCAAGCCTTCTGTATAATAAAATTCTTTCAAATTCTTCCAGCACAAAGGTGCCAAACTATTTACCATAAGCTTAGAATGTATATTAAAGGCAAGGTAAAAAGGTTTTCTATCTTTTTTGTGTGTATCACTGTCACTATGGTTCCTGTAAACATAGTATATGATGTCATTGCAAAATCTCCTTATGATATTTAATAGTCTTTGGAAGAACCAAGTCATAAAATGCTTAATTTTAGTGGAATTGCAAGAACCAAAGATGTCCGACTGGTGCAAATGCATGCTATTAGTGTCAAACTTTTTACTTCTGGTAAAGTAATTTTGAAAAATCTCTAAGTGCTTGTTAAAACTTGTAAGATTAATATATTCCAGGTAAAATATTATGCAGTAAAGAAATAAAAGTAAAAGATTTGATATGGAAATCAACTTGTGAAGTATTACAGAATTTATTATTGATAGATGATGTTTTACCAGTTATAATACATACATCAGTTAATATCTTACATAATATTTTATCATTATTTGATAAATCTACATTACAACATAAAGTACATTTATTACCTATAGTAAGTACTAGATAATAGCGACTTTGGTGGGTGTGACTAGCTAGGCATGACATTCTCCTTCAGAACTCTGATTTCACATAGTTATTGTAAATTTGGCTTCAATTTCAGAGATTCCGGTAAATTTATTAGTAGATGAATGGATAATTTTTTATTTTCAAAATTGCGACATTTACGTACTTCTGTGCGACTTTTGCAGTCAATAGCTTGACATTATGAAGATGCTTGATGGCTCAAGCAGATACGGATATATACAGTGAATATTTTATTTTTTTATTCTTTATTTCAGATAATAAATCTAAATGGTAGTAGATTAATGTATAATATGTTATTTGGAGAAAAGAAAGATGAGATATTAAACAGCCAATGTATAAAGATATGTTGTACTGGACTATTAGAAGACAGTCAGGATTCACAAGCTAAATTACTTTATGCTAAATTAGCATTTAATATTACGACAGCACAGGCAAGTATCAGCTTTTTATTTTCCATGTTTCCCAGAGGTAACAAATGCAGCAGGCTTGTTTTGCTTTTGAAAATGAAATAGATTTTTTTTGGTATATATATCATAGTGGAGTTATGTATTCGGTATATAGATCATAGTGGAGTTATGTTTTTGGTATACAGATCATAGTGGAGTTATGTTTTTGGTATATAGATCATAGTGGAGTTATGTTTTTGGTATATAGATCATAGTGGAGTTATGTTTTTGGTATATAGATCATAGTGGAGTTATGTTTTTGGTATATAGATCATAGTGGAGTTATGTTTTTGGTATACAGATCATAGTGGAGTTATGTTTTTGGTATATAGATCATAGCGGAGTTAAGTTTTTGGTATATAGATCATAGTGGAGTTATGTTTTTGGTATATAGATCATAGTGGAGTTATGTTTTTAGTATACAGATCATAGTGGAGTTATGTTTATGGTATATAGATCATAGTGGAGTTATGTTTTTGGTATATAGATCATAGTGGAATTATGTTTTTGGTATATAGATCATTGTTTACAGTCTATATGTTGGGGACTCTGATTAACTGTATTCGCTCGCATACATTTTACATCTCAAATGCTCTGGTTGAATTTTGGAGCAGTGCATTTTCTAGAACATTAATCCATGAAACAATATTATGTATTTTGTAGAAAGATGATGATGTAGATATTGAAATAGGTAGTGCTCTAACTTCAGCCTTAGAACAACAAAACATAGACAATGATACAGGTATTATTATTTTATTTAGCTTACTGTGATAACAGACTATTCTATAATTTTACTGTTCACATCGATTGACATCTGCCATAATAATTTATGAGGCTCGAACGTCATCAAGATGACAACTGCATGTACTTTGATTTTCTGTTTCAGCCATTTGTTTGTTATCATCTTTAATTCAAATCATTAAAAGAAATGGACAGGTTTGTATTCAGTGTTTTAAATCTATTTGATACCAAATATTTTGATCCTAAAAGTATATGCATAGATAACCCTCTTATACTGTTTATGGGCAACGTCGATTTTGTTAACGACCCGAATCTTGAGCAAAATCTTGTATGTGCCTGTGCTTCCACGACAAGATTATTTCGTTGCATAGGATTTATAATAAGATTTATAACAAGTTTTTTGATAATTGTCTCCAATAATTTTATCGTCTGCAAAATAGAACTTCATCATCCAATCAGATCCGCACATGATTATTGACATAGTGGAAAACGACCGACTGGAGATTTTTGTCTCATCGTGTGCCCCCAGACGATCGATGAAACTCTTGACAAGACTCTATTCGGTGACATAAATCGACAACCAAGACAACATAGCAGAAAAGTAACCTCCATTAAATTATGTGAGACCAAGTTGTAGTATTTGTATTATTATTCATTTTTAATCAGATAGAAGTACAGCAAAAATTGAAGATTCTTGTTTTAAAATATATTTCTTTTATTACTTTAGATGAAGTGTTTAGTAGTTGTTATGGGATGTAACTGGCCACATTTGGATAGTCTTTCACAGAATTGCAAAGAACTGTATAAGACAGTGAAAACAATAAGTTCAAGTTAAAGACAACAGAGCATTGAAAACATTTTTATTCTAAGATGAAATGATATATTGTAATGCAGTGAAGCTTTTTAAGTTCTGTCCTTCAATTTTGATTACAGTATATTAAGCTAGTAAATCAATTTTGATAACAGTTTTTGCTGCTTTGAAGTTAGTAAATCAATTTTGATTACAGTATTTGCTGCTTTGAAGTTAGTAAATCAATTTTGATTACAGTATTTGCTGCTTTTTTCATTGTTTTAATGTTTATACTTAAACAGAAGTAACTCTAACTTATGCTGGAACATCAAAGGAACATTATTGATGTGCTTCCAAGATGGAAAACATTACACAATTCTGGAAACTTCTGAGGCATTTACTTCCTAGATAACTCCAGAATGAATAGAACAAAATAATAATTTGAATGTGAGCACTTGGATACAATTTATCTAATATAGTATAAAGTGACATTAAATATATTTTTGTGAAACTGTGATATTATTTTGAATATTTTTAATATTGGTGAATGTTACTGTATTTTAACTGCATATTAAATCATTTAACTTTTTATTGGGTATTTCTGTGTTTAGCTTCCTTGTTTATAGATAAGACTAATTTAGTGAACATATTGCAGATAAAATATCTGCTCTGCTTTAAGGAGGCAACATCCCTGCTTTCAATTTTTAGGTACAGTATTGCTTTCATTTACATTTTGATATACATGTATCACGAATCATCTAGTGTAACTCAATTGTTACAGGGATAAGAAAGGTTAGCAGGGATAAGAAATTTGCAGGAATACGACAGGTTTGCAGATAAATTACCATTGGTAATCTGAAAGATAAGTAAAACTATGATAGTTTTATGTAAACTAATTTCTCTCCATTGTGTTATAATTTTACAAAAATTCAAGGAAGTCAAAGTTCAATGTGACATGGTTAGAAAATCTTGCATATGTATTAAACACCAAAGCATAATAACTTATTAAATATAGTTTGAAAATTTGAAAATTTATCTCTGTGAAGGAAACATACTTCTTTCCCTTTTAACCAATTTTATTACAAAAATTTCACTTTCAGAAAAAACTATGTTTGCATAATGTTAGAACATACAAATCAATTTTCTAAACTGTATGTAAATGTCCATTTTGTAAAGTTGATGGCACCAGAATTAGCGTTGCATGACATTAACATTACAGTTTGTCTGTCTGTAAATCTGGAATCGGGATCAATGACCTGCATGGCACAATACTCATTATTAGACCATCTTAACTGTTGATTATTATATGACCATTCTGGTTCACTAATATTACATGGTTTAAATATTAAATAATTATTATATACTGATATACACTGACCATTTAATATCAGTAAACCATTATTAGTCAACGCTATCTGATTAGATTCATAACCCCAGCAATCTCTCATTTCTAAAGGACTTGCATCAGGTAAGTCTGTAATTCCAATACACATATAACTGGCTTCATTTTTCACTTTACCAAATCTGACACTATTTTTCGGTGGAACTAATAATTCTGGAAATATCGTTTTCAAAAACCAATCAAACTTTCTACATTTTAACCTTTCTTTCAGTTCCATCATATCTGTGAAATCTGAGTAATTGGAAGGGGGGCTTATTCTTCCTTCATGTACAGAATAAAATATATGTTTATAATCATCTAACCACAGTTCAGCTATCCTCCTTTCATTGAACAATAGTTCAGAATAATCCACATGGAAAGGATGACCCTTTTTAAAAATGTGACCAACTCTAGAGCACTCTAATATCTTGACATTACCACCACATAACCATGTTCTTATTGCCAACTCTACATCTTCTGCTCCCCACGTTTTCATTCCACTGTCTAAACCTCCAATCTCAAAGAAGTAATTCCGCTCAACAGCAAAACTACAGCCCACAATAGCAGGTGTAATGATAGGATCGGATGGATTTCTCCCAGCTAATTGTCTTGGTGGTAAGGGAGCAAACGTAAATCCCATCGTCCATTCAAAATCACCCCGCATATTGTTCATATAATTTTCATATTTAAAAGTCTCTGGATCTATAATGTCTACAGCGGGTTGTATGATTGTTTTTCTATTTTTATAGATTTCCCACAGAATCGGTTCAAGCCATCCTACGTTGACTTCAGTATGGGAGTCCAAGAACATTACCACCCGTCCTTTAGCTTGTGCAGCTCCATACATGCGACATTTCATGGTACCAAGACGGTAATCAGATCTTATGATCTGTATTTTAGGTGAAAGTTCCCTAACATAGATAGTAAGATTCCGTTTCAGGAATTCCAAGTTACTTTGATCATCAACTAAAATAATTTCTTCCAGATATTCATCGGATGTTCTCTCCAGTATACTGTGTAATGTTCTCAATAAGGTGGACCAAGGTTCGTCATGTAAAGGAATAATAACACTCACTGATGGTAAGGTTGGGTTGGTGTACGATATTTTTCTACATTCATAGGGACGTGTATCTGGAATTCGTCTGCTCACGGGAGTTTCGTGTGATTTGGGCACGTTGATGAAAAATCTGTCATACTCCGTATATTGATGAATTGGAAACAAAACCTTCCGGAGCTCTTCCAGTTTCAGATCTTTTGAAGTTGGTTTCCTTTCAGCATAATAATATTTGTACTCGGCTTTTATATGTTGGAGAATAACTTCTTTGTCCCTTTCCCGTCTTGTATCTTCACCCACCATAAACTTGAGAGTATTTTCATCATCGTCAACATCATTATATTTGGATTGCCGAGATAAAATATGGTCTCGGAAGGATACAGCATACAAACATACTAATAGTAACAACGATATAATGGCCCACTTCGTCTTCATGCTCATATACATACCACGTGATGTTTTATGTGTGTCTGCACGTGCAAACTCGATCTTTATTGGCTTGAATACGAGGGATGGACTCGTTTGAAGTAGCTGGACACGACATTTACGCAAAATCCAAGACAATTTAAGTTCATTCAATTGATTCAATCGAAACGGGTGTAATTGGAACAACGCAAGTCTAAACCTTCGAAGAAAGCTTCTAAATTGTTTATGTGCATCTGGGACACTGATAACATCAATTTGCACCATTCCGATTTTCAATCAGACGTCACTTATCTCAAAGTGCCTTATGTGATGAAGCGTATTTTGCGATTAGTGACGTCATCAAACACTTAGTTTAGTGGAATTGCAGGAACCACAGACGTCTGATTTAAAATTGTTATATGGAAAAATGCCCCCGATACCCATACAAGTTTTAGAAAACCTCTTCACAATCCCTTTAAGAATAACTCAAAATGTTAACTCAAAAAGCCATTATTGCATTAGAGTTTAAAAATATCACCTTATGGATGAAATAGATCGGCATTCCACAACGATAATATATCATACAAGAGCTGTCTTGGGTATAGATGAATCTGGATAGTATGTAAGGATATATTCACAGTATTCAGTAATATCTGTAATCATATTGAATAACAAAGTTCAAAATCGGGATTAAAAAGAATTTAATGTACAAGATATAAAAGATATTTTACATTGAAATAATACAAGTTTACCACACTATTTTTTTTAAAAATTTTTGCTTCCACAATCATTAGACGCCAGCATCATTTCATTTCTTATTACAAACAACCTATAATAACTTCTCATAATATTCTCAGAGACAAAATAAGTAAAGCTAAGCAGAAATAGAAATATATTACCAATAAAAAAAAGGGTAACCTCTTAGGTTAGAAATCGTCTTACAATCACAAAATACATTTAAAAAAATGATATTTTGTTTTTTATAAAATAGCAGAATATATACCCTGCTACCAGTCCATTATTTTTACAGTTAATTTTCCATAATCTAATAAAATTCAATTGAGTTTTTTTTTTTCAGTCAGATCTTTTGCTAGCTACTTCATTTATCAAATTATTTGAATCAATATGTTTAGTCAAAGAAACTTTGAACCTTTCAACAGGCCTCCAGAAATGATTTTGATGGCCTGTCGCCTGAAAGAGTTTTAGAGACAAATGTATTATATTCAGTCTTTCATATTAAAGGAAAACCACTAATTGGACATACTAAGCCTCTAATTACTAGTGCAACCAATAATTTAAATGGAATGTAAAATCAAACTAAGAAATCTACTTTAACATGATTTGGATAATAATAATTGACAACCCTGTCCTGGATAATTTGACCAATATGTATCAATAATAATAAGTTTTAAAATTAGGTTTAAGTCATAATACTATTCATTAGGAACATAACTTATAACAAAAGATTTCCAGTTTATCATTAAAAACTCATGTCAAATTAAGCTTCTTTCCAGAATACCTTAAAATTAATTTTGAGATTGACCAGAATTACACATTTTCTGTGATCCAAATCTTGCTAAAAAACTAAAGAATTAAACTGGATTTTTATGTGTAAATAGTCTCTACCAGATTTAAAGAAGCAGACAAAAACAAAAAATAATAAAGACACCAAGCTATAAAATAGGTGGATATATATATATATATATATATGATTTTATATTTTATAAATAATTTATAATTTGTAACAATAAATACAATATGTATTATATAACATTTCAATCAAATGTTCATCAAATACCACACAGCCTGAAATTCTTGGCTTTATTGTCAAATTATTCCTTTTCAACTGCAAAAGGAAATCCTCAGGAAAGAAAATGTTTTGACTTAAATGTCCTTTTCAGACAATGAATGTAAGTTTTGTATGTTATTTAGCTGAGCATTCCATTACATAAATATTATTTTGTCATTTCACTCCAACCATCCATCAATAATATATTCACAACCACTCATATATCACTCTTACTCTTTATACCCTAGAAACTGTTTTTAATTGAAATAAAGTGTGCTTTAAAATTGTTTACATTGACTTGAAACGGTAAGACAATATATTAAGCTTAACAAAACAGCAGTCACAATTTGCGTCCAGATTTTCTTTGTCATAATTAATATAATTTATTCCTATAGTCCAGATAATATTATTTAAAACATTAAAATCTTTATGTACATTTTAAGATAACCACAATATCAGTGTAATTTACCTTAAAGGTATTTGTATAATAGTTTCAAATTAACTCCCATTTGCACAAAAAACAACTTTTCATGTGGTCAAATTTTGATATGAATGTCACTCATCGGCAAAATCTACTCAATGACAATTTGTAAACCATTAATTGTAAATGTCTACATTATAAGATTTGTAAATCATAAATTGTAAATGTCTACCAATTGTGATATAAGAAAGCTAATGATAATTATGATTAATCATAGAATCAACAGTATCTGATAATATTTCTATACTGCTATCATCAGGAGTAGTGGCTGCAGTACCGCTACCAGAATTAGTACCACCATTTCTAGTCAGAGGTAATTCAAGTCGTGGACTATTTTCACGGTTAACTGGAGTCGTAGATGGCGTCGTGTGGTTGGAACTATCTGGAGAAACTTCTAATCCTAATATTTCTTTGACAGGTTTTGGTAATTTTTTATAGTTTTTTAATTGTAAGAATATTCCCTCAGCTTTTTTAAGCGTGTCTTCTAATGGTATTGCTAGACTTATATCATTGATATGCTGGAAGGAAAATGTTAACATTGAACATTCTTCAGATATATTCTTACTTCAAACACGACTAAAAACTGGCACTATCCCATAATTTCATACTGCCTGTAATATATATGCTTTGGAATAGGTAAAACTGTTTGATATCTATAAGTTGCAAATTTTCATTTGGTAGCAATTCAAAATACCCCTTCTAAGTGCTCACCTTTAATATTTCTGTGAAACCAAACTGATTCTCTATTAAAGTTGATTTTTCATTATCTAGTATAGCCAGAGTGATGATTAGATGGAAATTCTTACAAGGTTTATCTGTCCACATAACCTATAAAAATAAATCACAGTTTTATAACTATAAGATACTTTAATATCTTAAGCAATTTAAATAATTCATATTGCTATGCTATAAAAAAACTTAAGTTGAGCTCTTATTCACCACAAAAGATAAAGACTTTTCATTTTCAAAAATCTTAATCTGTTTCTTTTGATACCATGATATAAATATGCTTACCTCCCATAGTCTTTGTGTTTCTTGAAAGTGAAACTCTCGTTTAAACATAATTAAAATCCAACGGAAACAGAAATAAAAGTTACCAGAATCATGGCTCTCTGTTGATAAAATAAAATGACAGTTAATTAAATAATAATATCTTAAAAGTCAGTCCAATTCATTTAAATTCCAACATTTGTCCTGGATGTAATAAACTATGATGAAATAAATACCTAGATAATGGCACAGTTCAGGATCATACACTTGCATTAATTTATGTATTTGTGATAGTTGAACTTTCATTCCATTTTGATCCATTTCAAAATTTCCACACTGTAAATGAAAAAAAAGCAAAATGTGATCATCCTTCAACTTTTTGGATTCTTTATGAATATTTTCTAAGCCATATTTTGTGCAATTGTGACCTCTTTCTTGCTCTTGTTGGCTGCAAAAGTTGAAAACTACTAAGAGCTCAAGTTCAATTTATTTAAAAAAAATAAAAACAGAGTAGTATTTATTACCAATCTTTCCATTAAACCAGCAAAACACCAAAAAGCATCCACTTCATTTTCCATAATAACTAATATAGGTGATAATAAATCACTCATCCCTTGTACATAACCTATCAAATTATAAATATAGCTCTTCAATATCAATCTATGAAAATCTAATGCAATCGCCTTCGTCTTTAAAGTATGAAGGAATAATATATCATACATAGATAATATAACTCTCTTGTTTTATTGTTATTAATTAGTTCTCATTATAATCTTGTTACTTACCTAAATCAAAGTTATACATACAGTATGTCATTAAAATATCGTTTAATACCAAGAGATTCTGATTCTTCTCACCCATATAGAATGTATGTGTTCTATCTGTTCTCGTTACATCTTTATCTAAAATATGATATCATTAAGTTAAAATGCATGCGCTTGTGACTAAAAGGTACATTAAAGAATTCTTTTCAGCCCATGAAAGTGCATTAAAACACATTCTTAGCATAAACACTATTATAATTTCAATGTTAATAATATTTAATATATTATCATAAAAATATGTTACCATGCAGACTATGTTTTCATGTACACACCAATGCATTCTTTAAAAGTATCAAATCCCAGTTGATTTGGATATCAGTTAGACTTACCTATTAATGCTTTTCTTTCTCTTAATGTGGCAAATCTTCTTTCTTGTTCTGCACTGATAGTTTTCCATTGTAATTTCATTCGGAAGTAATCATCACTGAATATTCAGAAAGAAAATAAAACTGACTTGTATCAATCAACAAAAAATTATCATTACTCCTTTAAGATGATTTTTATGATAAAAGGAAACAATACATGCAACTAATTAATGTTCTTTTTATATCCAGATAAACACATCAAAAGAAAAGACACTGAAAGGTGGATATGATTCTTTAAATATATCCTATTGGTCAAATAAAGATTAACTCACACTCTACGTTTCCTCTGTTCTTGTCTTGTTTTATGATTAGAATCCCAGGTATAGTAACATAGTAAAAACTTCCACACTTCAATTCTTATAGAAGGATCAATTCCCTATAAATAATAAACAACAATATGACACATAGTTGACACAATTTAAAAATCTATTGGTAGTTGTTAGTAAATATTTCGAAACTTTACCAATCATTTACAATCTGTATCTGCTGGAACATGTTATATCTAAAGGATTTCTTTGTCTTATTAATCTAAGTAAATATTTATTTTGTATGGGTCAGAATTAGCTCCAATGCACCCGGTGAAATTGTCCTGTCCAGCATTCAGCCCATAGGGAGATTGCCAAATTTTCTTAATTAAGTGGTTTTTAGGATAATGTCTTAATTCCTTCACAATATATATATTCTTTTTTACTATATTTAACACTTACCCCACGAAATATTCTTTCTAATAAAGCATCTTTATCTTTGATTTTGCCTTCTGTATCCATCTGTATACCCCATTGACCAGGTGTAAGATGATCACCTCTGGGCACTTTAGGACGTGTAGGTAATTTGGTCTATAAAAACATTAGAGTACAAGTTTATTAATCATTTATTCAATCAGTAGTATTTTTTAAAACTATTCAACAACATTATGGCTGAATATTTAGATGCAACCATGTCCGGTCAAAAGGAAATTAATTCAGATTGACTTTGTAGAAGATGAAATTCCATTTAGTCACTTTTATTGTGCTTCTAATAAAAATTATTCATATTGTGAAAAATAAACTTTGTTTACCTTAGTTACAAGTTCAAAGCCTGGTTCTTGGTGACTAATTTCCATACCAGGTATATCTTCATGTAGTAAATCAGCTAGTTCATCATCAGGTCTAACTGTAGGGTTATCATCTAATATTAATACATTCCTTAAAAAGTTGGTCACTTTAGAAAAACCTCCCAGTGTAGCTGTGTATGGATCTTTGATAAATTTCTGTCGAAAAAATAAGAAAAATATAGTATTTATGAATGGAAAATGATATATCAAATTGCTTCTGGAGCTTGTTGTCTGAAGTCCATTACTGTTTTAAAATCTGATCTGTTAATATCATTATTGTAACTACCAATCAGTGCTGTTTATGATAATCATATAGTAAGGATACATTTCTGACAAAAAGCATAAAATAGTATTGGACTGCTAACTTGTCAAAAAGGTTCAACTTCCAACAAAGACTGAATTGTAATATGTGTTAGATACTTACAGATACTAAATCATTAGAAGAATCAGAAAATAACTGTAATTCATCAAACGATTTTGATAACATTTCTGGATCATGCTCTATCACTATAAAGAGACGTTGGTCATTTGGAGATCTGAAATCAAAGAGCCAATATAACTAAAATATCTGTGTATCAACTTTGTGTTTCTAGTAGCAGAATTCAAACTGAACTGCAAATTTGCAAATATAGAAATTTAATAATATGAAAATTCTTCAAGCTTTACAGACTGAGTTTTTATCTGGAACGCAAATGTGCCAATAAAAAAGGCTCCACTGTACCTTCTGATATGGATGTATTTTTCAAATTCTTTCAACAAGGCTTTACTACCACCAGTATGAAAATGTAAAGCTGGAAATGTAGTTCCATCTTTTAAAATAAAAATTATGTTGGCATATCCATGATTTGGTGCACATCTTTTAAAACTTTTCAAGTCCAGAAGATCAAAACTTATATTATACTTTCTTCTGGAATCCATTTTAGCATTCATAGACACTGAAATACGGATTAAGGTTAAAATTAGGGTCAAGGACGTGTTTTGCTAGAAGGGGGCAATAACTCTTTGAACACAAGATAGATTTTAAATTTTCAGAGTTACTAAAGGGTTATTAGTCCTGCTTTTAACTAATTTGGCATTTGACAGACTAGGCAAGCAGTGTGAACTGTGGGAAATTTTGCCAGGACAGAGACATTAGCCTACTCTTTATCAATTTTCAACTGTCAAGTGATCCTTAATGTGCACTGCCTTTAGTACATGGGGCCTGGTTTATTGTCCAATTTGGATGATAAGATGCTTTTATTAATGACAACCTCTCCAATCTTTAATAAATGATGTGCCTACCTGTATCAGCATCTCTATCTGATCTATTAAACCCAACAGAACTAACCATGGACCAATCTTGATCACTCTGTGCCCCATCTAAAGATACCACATCTTCTGCTTTCCACTCTAAATATACTCCTTCAGACTATAAAACATAAATGTGATGATAAATTGTCACATTAAATTGTATACTTTTCAATATACAATACAATTTGTCTTCTATGGTGCAGAATGCTGCAAATATTTTCCAATCTTCTTAAGTTACAAAATAACCTACAACATGACGTAATTCATCTAGTTGAACGCTATAGCTTACCTTTGCTATAAGAAATACTCTTCCAGGTATATGAGTATCTTTATCTTTGGCATTAGAAACATTTATATGTATAAACACACTCTCCTTTTCATACAAAATCTACAATTACAAATTTATAACAATCAGTTTCTGTGATATCGCGATATGTCATAGTTCCTTATGTCTAAATTTCAAATTTGAAGTGATATACTGGCCACATATGTGTTAATAATAAGCTTACAAGTTTTCCTCGTTTTTATTTGTCATCATTGTACAATGTTTGCCCAATCAGCTAAACTATTGAGTTTATCAATGACTAACTATTACAAGGCCTACTCTAATGATTAGAAGATAGTGATAGATTGATACTTGTAGTGATTTTCACATATTCTTGAATTAACTTCCTAATTTTTACCTCTAACATGCACCTTTGATTCTTCACTGGTGAAAGACTGAGGATAATATGATATGCAAATAAAATTCCTATTAACACTGGGTGTTTAAGTCCTCTATATTCACATGTCTTAGAGTTTAGTACAGTAAGTTTGCTTTTCTTGTATGAAACAAACAGATCAATCAGGCAAGATAAATTAAAACTTTTTTTAATTGGCTTCATCAAAATTTGAAATGGCTCAGATAGTAGAAAAAATCAAAACTGATAAAACATACTTAGCATATCAAAGCTATCCGTTTATTTAAGCTTGTAGGCTAACTAAATAGGCTCTTGCCTACCATCCAGAATTTAGTTTTGAAACAACTTAACAAGTGATCTTTAGAAATACATGTACATTAAGTTGCTGAACAAAAAACAAATGAGGTAAAAAAAACTGAAAAAATCAGGTTAGGAAGCTTCAATATTTAAAGTCGTATTTTGTAGTTTACAAGGCATTTTGTAGAGAGATGGAGGAAATGAATTTCCTATTTGATCCTGGAGAATGAAATAAAGATGTTGTCTATCATTCCCTAAGAATGTCAATTTTATCAAATCATCATCAGATAAATATGCCATCATCATGGGCAATCACAAAGGACCTTGTTGTTGTAGGGCTACACTACAGACTAATATTGTGTAGACTAATTGTAGGCCCGTATGGAGAAGTAATAACATGTTACAAACAGTAAACTGAACTCAACCACTATGATAGAGTGGTCAAATGGTAAGGACCAAATTAGCTAGATTGAACTCAGATAGATAAGGTAACAACCATCCATTACAATATAACTACGCTATAACATAAAATATGATTTGGCAAATAGAAAAGGGGGGGGGGGGGGGCACAAAAGTTACTCTTATCTAGTTCTGAAACGAGAGTTAGACAAGGAGAGTTATCAAAGCAATATTTATAAACAAATGAAAGTATTTGAACCTGATTAGCAGCTGACATTGTTGACAATTCTGTACCGTATATATGTAAAATATAAACTACAAAACCATCAGTTTTCTCTGAACATCAGTCATATTGCTGTATTTTGATAATGACGTCATATTCTATCGCTTATATCATTAACAAATAGTTTCAAATTCGCGAATGATTCTATCAATCAGGAAAATATTTACATAACAGCCACATTTCATCTTTTTTTAGCTAAAAGAAAAATAAAGACCTTACTATTGTAATTTTTGGTAATCAAATTTAGATATTTGTGGTATTTGTTGATGTAAGCGGTTATCATTTCCGCGTGACCGATGACGTATTGCACAAGGAAGCCATTTTTGTAGCAGAATGAAAACAACACCAG
This sequence comes from Lottia gigantea, assembly GCF_000327385.1. Taxonomy (NCBI): domain Eukaryota; kingdom Metazoa; phylum Mollusca; class Gastropoda; family Lottiidae; genus Lottia; species Lottia gigantea. The sequence goes on from NW_008710347.1 coordinate 1,330,656, forward strand.
GCAAAAATTAAATAACTACGTCTTTTGTATGAAAACTTTTGGCAATCTCAAATGATCGGCCTCTTAATCTAACAATTTAGACATTGACACTAGCAATGGCTGGGCAATCAGTCGGTGGGCGTAATTACAATTTTAAGTGTGTACTTCTCGGGGAAGGATGTGTTGGAAAAACGTCATTGGTTTTGAGATACGTTGAAAACAAATTTAATGATAAGCATATAACGACTTTACAGGTATGTATACGTAATGACAATGATATATTTATTCAAACTAATATCTTTACACATTTACATTGATTATTTTGTGTAAGACTGAAAGACAAAATAAAATGTAAAGTGTGTCATTATGTAAGCTTACAGGTCCATCTTCACAATGCAATGTCATTGTCAAGCTATTATTATGAACTTAAACTTCGTCTTATACTACATAGAGTAGACCTTGATTTACACCACAGGGATTGAGCTGCTATGCATTTCGTAGTTACATTACATTTGGGAAACTTCAGATACATGTGCTTGCTGTGATAGCCACAATTCTTGCGTTGCAAAGGGTTGTTAATGCAGCTATTTGATTGAATGAATTGTATGCTAGTGAATACAGGCAATAAGAGTAACTACAAAACCATCAGTTTTCTCTGAACAGTACAGCAATTCTGTCTTTGTCTTAGTCTTATATTTTTATTGCCTTAAGATTACATTAATGCTCTTATTGAATTTTTCATTTCAGGCATCATTTTTAAACAAAAAGTTAAACATTGGTGGAAAAAGAGTAAATATTTCCATCTGGGTAGGACCTTATTCAATTTTTTTTAAGTTTAACTGAGCCTTGAAATCAAAAAGTTTTGAAACCTTGTAATGTGCTTCTAAAGCAAGATACAGTATATTTAACTAATCCATAGACTTACTTTAAAATAAAAATTTAAATGCCACCTTTCCTACACATTAAGTATTTCATACATGAAATTATATATTTTTACAGGATACCGCAGGTCAAGAAAGGTTTCATGCATTAGGTCCAATATATTATAGAGATAGTAATGGTGCTATTTTAGTCTATGACATCACAGATGAAGATTCGTTTCAAAAGGTTTATTTCATTTACTTTTATGTAGTATATCATAGATATTTGTCTGAGAATTGTATGAATGGTTGCCTTTAACCTGTAATAACCATTGATCGTTTATTAAATCTTATATCCACATGAGAAAAATAAGCTGGGCAAAGTCCAGATTTTGAAGCATTGCCAATTTGACATCTAGTACTTAAGGGTTTTTAGTGCACAGAACATTGTGTTTTGTATCTTAGAAGGCTCATTTATCAGTGTAAAATGTACCAGTAGACAATATCATTTGAAAAACCCTTATAAAAACCTCCTCACTGTATGTGAGTTATATTGATAAAAAAGATGTGATGGATCATGTAATGTTTTCAAGAAAATTAGAAAAACTCAAATGTTTCTCACCCAGATTTGAAATGTAGAATGAATATTGTAGGTGAAGAATTGGGTGAAAGAATTAAGAAGAATGTTAGGTCAAGATGTATGTTTATGTATTGTTGGTAATAAAGTAGATTTAGAGAAAGACAGACATGTTACTGTAGCAGAAGCTGAAGAGTAAGTATACATCACCTGATAAAATGCTCTCTATCTTAGAGGCCTATTGGCCAAGAATGACATCTAAGAAATTAACACCCATTTGTACATTCTGGCATTTCGCTAACTTGAAAAGGGGGAGTAGCAAGAGTGCTCATTTTTGCTGTAAGACATGGTTATTTTCCATTCTTTTTTAGCCTTATGGTAGTAGACTTTACCCTATTCAGTGTTGCAGGACATTTGAAATGAGATTTCAAGGAGATTTCAAGGCATGGTATGGCTCACCAAATTAATCAATATCATATGACCAACTTAGTTATGACTAAGATATATAAGCTTATATTTTTTTACAGTCATCTGACTGTTCAATGTACAAATTCACATATTGCTGCAACCTATATAAACATCTTTTCAGGTATGCTGCATCTGTAGGAGCTCGTCATTTTCACACATCGGCAAAACTAAATAGAGGAATAGAAGAGCTTTTTCTAGATCTCAGTAAAAGTAAGGAACAAATTTTTTATGTGTTCACATTTTTATGGTCTTCTTTTACATTTTCATTTGATAATTAATAACATGATACATGCTAATCAGCAAACCCAGTATTTCAACTCCCTCATCTCAAATCTCTCTTTGTTGATGTATGACCCATGGACACCGGTCTTAGAGTATTACATTGTAAATGCTCTTGAATATACAAATTTTATCTGATTTTGGTAGGTTTATACATTAACCCTAAAATGAATACTAACCCCTGTGATATGAACTCCTTTTGTCTTGAAAATAATATAGCTCCTTCAGTTGTATGATAGATATATTTGGAGTTTGTACATGGTCCACTGTGTTGTGATGACTGCTATTTTGTTCGTGAATTTTTATTTTTAGATATGATAACTAAAGCGGACGATAATACAAGTAAAAAATCCAGTAGTTTAGGAAGTGGAGCTGGAAGTCGGAGAAGTGTTATAGTAGTGGATGATGAACAACCAACACAGAAGAGTGGGGGATGTTGTTAACAAACTACTTGTATCTACATGATAGTAGACACAGACCTTAAACTAAAGTTAAATGATGAAACAATGGTTGTTTGAACAGCTATTTAATGGCTGATGTTTGGTTGGTAATATTTTTCTAAAGCCAAGATGTCTGATCAGAGTTTTATTTCTTTATTTATTCACAATTATTTTCTTTCTTCTGTATATATTTATATTTTGTAAATGAGAATGATAGCCTATCCAATTTGATTTTAGTTCAATGATGGTGTCTACATCCTTCTGCTCTTTGAAGTTACTATTAGAATCAAATTTTTAGAAAACTGTATCACTTGCTCATCTTCAAATTTTTATCAAAATATTACTGTAATTGCATTTATTCCATATAACAACTTTGTTTACAATTGTTTATCAAATATGAACAATTCAAAAAAAGAAATGCCTTTAAGTTCTAATAGTTTTGCTTTGTTTTACTTTAAGATGATTTGTATTGCTATAAAGATACAGGGTTTGTTGAATGTTTTGTAATAGAAAAAATTGTCTGTATGCAGGTGTGAATACTTGCTGATTAGATATATCTGTAATTTAATTTCAATTTTGTGTTTCTCTGTTCATTGTGTTTTGATAAATCAAAAGTTATTTGAATTTTGTTTTTTTTCAAAGTCTCTAATTGTGAGACTACTGTACTTTCAGCATCCGTAGGTGGAAAGTTTATAGAGCTAATGTTTGATTTTTACTTTATGTATTCTTTTACGAAATCACAATTCTTTATGATCTTCATAATTCTTTTAAGAAAATATCAAAAATATTACTAAGGTCAATCCATTTGCTAGTGTGTTATCTAGAGTGCAAGCCAATTTAATTCCATATTACCACCTCCTTCAATATTTAGGCTGTAATTGATTCAGTGTCAGTGTACTTGTTTATTGTGTAGAGTGGAAAATTCATTTCATATATTTCATTTATTAATAAAGAAACGCAGATGTTTTAAGGTTCTCTGATGCAATTCTAATTACAACAGTCTATGAAAGACTTAATAGAAGTTAATCCGATCTGTGTGAAGATATACAATATAGTTTTATAAAAAATGTTAAATATTTGTTATTAATGAGATATTTATTTGTATAATCAGTGCTATATGTTTCAAAATGTTCTGTTTTTGTTACACACTTGTAAATCATGTACAAAATAAAATATTCATAAACTAACTGTAGTGTTTTTATATGCGCATATCTTTCAACATGTCATATGGACTTGTCATGATTGTGTTTAATTTAAATCCACATGTGCACAAATATCTTTGTTCAACATTTTAACAAGTTAGCAAAGTAAACATACACATGATGTATTAAAATTATAACCATTAAAACAATTTAAGCTTTGGGAAAACAGGATCTTTTATTTGCTGTAAATGATCAAGAATTCAATTACTATGAAAGCAATATAATAATATGTTCAGTTTCATGTGAATGTAATGGTACCATGGCTAGCATCAAGTGGCATATTCTTTTAAACTGTATTTAAACACTCGTCACTCTTCTTAAATCATTTTTTGACAGGTTTTAAGATTTCTTCTGTTCAGTTCTGGCTTACTGAAATTCGTCAGACCACAACACTCTGAGCATATCATAAGATTCTTAAAAGTCCAGTTTTATTGATTTCATTTTGCGTTATCTAGTAAATGTTGTAATGAAACTGGCACCCACTGTCCATTCTCTAACATAAATACCACATTTCTATCTAAATATACTTGAACATTTCCAAATCTGTAGACCTGTTTTCCTTCTCGTGATTTGTTAGGAATAGGAATTAACGCTATGCCTTTAGTCATTCCCTGAAATATCAAATAGTAATATATTAGAATTTACCCATTCACTATGTTTGACACGCCTGCAACTGATCATCAATTCTGTAAACATGATGTATGTACCTTTGTCACAAGAATTTAAACAAATGTTTCTGAACTCAAATATGACAGACATTTGTCACTGAACAAAGGCTCCTCAGACAAAAGTCTCATTTGTGTCAGACTTTACACAAATAAATGTTAAGAAGAAAATGTTTATTTTGATCATGCCCAAAAAAAGATTGGGAATTTCCTGTGTAACATACCTTCTGTTCGATCAATTCTCTAAAACTAGTCACACCTTTCATGCTGTCTCCCTGAAAAAAATCAATTTTTAGAATTTAGTTCATTGAAGGACATGATATTACAATCAGATCAGATACAATGGAATATATAGATAGATAGATAAAAAATAATAATAATTCAGTAATCAATCAGTAATTTTAGCTGATTGACCAATCAGATGATTGAAACACTTAATTTTTCTTAGCTTTTCACTTCGACTGCCCCTTGTCTGAAAATGACAAATAGGCCACAAAGTATCAGTAAATGAAATCTTACCACTGCAGAAGGTTTAGTAGTTTGAGGTGGTGCAGCACTAGCTCCTATAGTTCTCCTTTCTGTTAATGTAAAATAAGCCATATTCTCTTTAGCACCAGGTTGAAAATTACCAGATACAGCTTGATTCATCAACTCTAATGCTTTATTGAAGTGTTCTAAAATAGAGGTATCATATTCTACAGTTATTTAAGCTGAGTTAAAACCACAGCATCATTATTTCTTCCTCTTATAAAAGTTATCTTTAACGATGGGCTCTAACACAGTTGGTTACTTTGAACAAATGGTGTTTATAGATTCTAATCTTAATCAGCATATGAAGGTTTGGTGACCTTTTCTCATTCCAGGCAACTGAACTGTACATGGGTAAGGATAATCTAACCAGCTGGTTTCTATGTAAGGCGCACAACATTCCTAGCCTAATGAAATATAATAGCTTACCTTTAATACTAGGGTAAGATAAATAGTTTTCTGGGAAAATGGATTTCCATCCTTTATACCATTTCGTGATTTCTTCAAAATTTGGCATATTTGCTAACCAAGTACATAAAATCTGTATCCATTTTGGGAAAAATGTTTTATCTATCATGGACACCATATTTGGTACTGGTATTAAATCTTGCCAAGCCATTACCCATCTCCATGGATCTACAAAACAATCAAATTTATTGCAGAATAAAGCAGAAATATCACATTATATAACAACAGAAATAAATGCATAAATGCGGAGGTTCCTGGTGTGAGCCAAAGTTTTGAGAGTCATCAATTTCCATAATCCCTAAACAAATAAATTTTCAAATTTTTTCTTAAATAACTCAACACTTTTGTACTGTTTTAGCTCAATCAGCAGTGTTCTTCATCACAATGGACTAATGATCAGACAATACCATACGAAAGGAAATGACAAAAAAAGGAAACCCTTCATAAAGAATCATGAAATCAAGACCACTTTCAGATTTCAGAAGCTAATAATTTTCATGGTCCATTTTGATCCATAAAAAAGTGTTAAGTCCCAGAGCATTATGAAGATGATGAGAAATACTCACCTAGATTTTGTTGATGTGGATTTATATTGAATTCTTGAAGAATCATGCCCAGTTTAGGAAGAATATTTTTGACTAAGAAAGCATCCATATGACCTTGTTTAAAGACACTATGCCAAGGCTGTAGTATGATTTTAGCAGATGAGTCTGAAGGGTGCCAGTTTGTTAAAGCATTTTCTAATTTATGTCTTATTGGTCTATATAATGGTTCTAGTTTGCTACCTGAAAAGAATATCAATCAAACCATAAATGTTTTAAGTTTTATCTTAAGAAATTTTCCTTAGAGTGAGTATCATTTTAAACCCTGTTTCCCCCTGTCCATGATGAAGGTTGGAGGGACTGACATGGAAAAAGCGTCAGTCGTTCAGATGAGACAATAAACGGAGGCCCAATATGCTTCAGACTGTGAACATTAAAGATCCAAATCTTGTAAATCTTACCTATTAAAGGTAACCAAGGATGAATCCAGGAATGTATTGGTACTGTATCTGTTAATGGATTCCAATCTTCCACCTCTTGCATTAATCGTGGAAATATCAACTGATCTATTATATTTTGTAATATCCAGTTTGGTATGATAGGTTTCCATACATCTATTAAAGCTGTCATAACTAAACTATCCCTAACATTCCATTTTCTACAAAATAAATTTTAAATAGAAATTTGTCCACAACTAATTTGTAAGTATTGGTAATTAATAGTTCTGGAGAGAATAATTTCAAAATTGTATCCTTCATATATTAGTACAAATAATAAAATTTCACCTCTAACTTATTAGTAGAATACCCATAAACAATTATTAGCTAGTGAACTCTCCAAAACAACTCTGGAGGTCATTTTATCTTTTTTACATCAGTTTAACCTAACTAATCATGATGTTACATGATCTAAGACAAGCAGAAATAAAACTTACAAGATTGAGTGTCGTATATGTGGTAACCAGACCTCCCAAATTAATCGTTGATATGTATCCATATTACTGATATCTTCGTTAAAATTATGACCCTCTTCACTCAGTAATATATGCCATTGTTGAACAGTATTCACACCATAATTTGGATTATTCAAAGGATCCCATATAGAGAAAAATGATTTCATCTGAAAAGACAAAAAAATACATATACTGCTTTGCACCTTATTTTTTATTTGAATATGGTATTGTATTTGTCAATCAATCCTTAATATATACCTAGCACATACAGCCTTGACAATTATTCTTTTCGAACGTCTCTCATAAGAGAAAAAGAAAAACTGAGTAAAAGGAGTTGTCTTGACTAATGATATTTCCAAAGGCATATTTCCATATCATCTGGGAAAATATTATATTTTTGCAATTTGGCTGATAACAACAGAGCTATAATAATCCTTTTCCATGCATATTTCAACAAATAATTTTAGTCTCATATTTTCTAAATAATTATTCAACCCAACTTCATCGGAATAAATTTGAAAACAACATCAAACTTACCAAGGGAAAGACAAGAGCGATGGCTAGTGCAGGCATATCATAAATTTTATATTCTTCATAATAATCATCTTGTAAGGATTGAAATATACCAACACATTCATCTAATGTTAATGGATTATCACAGTTTACTTGAGTTCTCTTTTCACAGCTGAAAATATAGAAAATACAACAAAAAATAATCAGATATTCTGCCAAATACCAATGTCAAAACTTTTGGTTTAACTAGTAGACAGTAGTATATTGTTATCTTGCATGTTTCTTTCAGGTCTCATTAAAAATACTTCAGTTTAGACTAACACAAGTTCTCTCGTAAATTTATAAATTATCATAATTTATGCTACTTGGTATACTATTAAATCATTGTTATTCAAGAGATCTCAACTCTCATGGTTTTTGCAATTTTTTTTATAAGCAAAAAACCCAGCTAATGTTTATCTAAAAATGTATCCACAAAAGTCCTTGATAATGAAAATGAATGGTTTCACAATAAATGATGCAAAACTATGCAAAAAAGCTACATATAATACATGTATTGTCATGTGCAATATAACTATACCTTTCAACAATATCTAATATTATCTGTAGTCTGTCTTTCTGTTTTCTTTCTTGTTCACAAATAGTATCTAATCTTTCTTTTTCAAATTTCATATTGACTAGATGATCTTTGTTATGTTTTAATCTGAAAAAAAAAAATCTTGAAATTTATGTCCCTCCATGGTCAAAAAATATCAATGTATTGCAGTTTAGTGTACATGAATGTCTGACTGAAATCATAAAAATATAAATATTCATTACACCTTTAACAATAAAAATTTGACTGATCAGCACAAAAAATTGCCCAAAAGTATCGTATCTAAGAATCTGAAAAGCGTTAAAAAATATATTACTGAAGAGAGAGTTCAAAATCAATCTTACTTTCGATCATTCTGTATAATATCTTCTTCTGCCATATCAACTAATAGATTAAGATTATGTAATAATTCTGGCATATCAAATGATCGTGGTATGTCATTTTTATCTGTTATCATATCTTCATCATCATCTGGTCTATCATGACGATGAGCTATAGCATGGTAACCTATAATAAATATCATTTGTGAAGACAGCTATGGCTGGTTATCAAGAAATGCTCATTATTATTTGTCAACACTTTCATTTTAAGAATAACATTTTGGGCCAGGAATATACATAAACAGTCTTCAGAAGTACCAGAACTTTTTGAAAATTGCACTTTCTCTTCAAATAGGTCTCAAATTAGAAATTCACTTTCTATTTCGACCTTCACTGGCTTTGTTCCTGCCTGAACATAGTACGTCTTGTACACAAGGTTTTAAGGGAAATACGCTGTGTGCCTCCTGCTCCAACAGTAATGATTGGATTGTACTAATTACCTGATAAAACTCTCTGTTCTTTTCCTGTCATATCTATCACTTTTACTTTACTCAGCTGAGATTTATCTGTTACTTTACGTTTTTTACCAGCACCAGATTCCAATAATTCCTGTGCTGTCTTATAATTATATTTCGTTTTCTTTTTACCCTGAAACAAGATTGGAACATATTAAACTAAAGTATTAACTTCTATCTATCTATCTCACCAGAAAAATCATGAAAATGCAACATATCTAGAATAAATTTGGAAAAATCAACTTAGATCAATTAATCTTGTTGCTGTATGAACATAAACTTATTGGCCAAGTTTGAGAAATTCATGTCTCTTCTTAGAGGTACTATACAAACATCACATTCCTACCTCTGGTAATCTTTTCCAGTGTTGTAATTTAGTCTTAAATTCTTCTTCCTCATCCTCATCCGAGTGGGTGTTGGGATAATCTTTCAGTGATCTTTCAGATCTTTCTGTACCATGATATGCTATAGCGCCTTTACCCTTTCTTTTAACTGCTTCTACAGGTGTAGTTATACCTTGTCCTGTTTTACCTAAACCCATTCCAGCTTGATAACCCATCTAAAAATATACATTATTAATTTGTTGATAATAAATGTCATAATCATTGATTACAGACAGATTCGCCATTTTCAGGGATTGATTTGGATCTTGAATATACTAGAATAACAAAATTCCTCACACTAAGAATTTCACTTTTTATTTCTCTATATGTCTTTTAATTAATATATGACAGGGTATCAAACGTAGATATTTCTGGACACACATGGATTTGAAAGCTTAAATTTCGGCATAATCACTGATAAGCCTAGCTTAAAAATTCACTAAGAGACTAAGGTACGATTGGTCCCATCCCTTTGAACCTTATCATTAAAAAGAAAGGACAGTGATTTCTTTTTCCAAATTGTTTCATATGAGGCAGTGAATTTTAACAACTCAAAATAACCTTTTTGATATGAGAAAAGTATATAATATTCATAATTTTTGTGCATGCATTAATATGTACAAATGACAAAACTGACTATGCAAACTTGCATATTTACAGTTAGTAAAATGAAATGGTATATTTTATATTTTTTAAATAGCGGTCTTACCTTCTGCAACAGCTTCTGTCCAATACCCCTGGTGTGCTTTTCCCAGCCTCCAAATTCTCTACAACAAAAACAAATCATAGTGTAAATATTTTAGACCACGTACAACGATCACCTCTAGCCTCTAGTGTAAAAATACAAATAAAATAGGAATAGACATAAAAAAATTAGGGCTTTTTCAGGATTCTGCCTTTGCCTTTATTTCAAATTTAAGGGGAATTTTCGCAAAACTAACAAAAAATAGTTTTTTTTAGGAATTTAAGGGCCGCTGGACAGGCTGAATTATGATATTGAATTCACTGGTCTTTAAAAATGAATAAAAATACTTACTTATCGGGTTTGTGGCCTTTTAAATAATGAGGTGTTCCAGTTGGTTTTTGAGTCACAACATTTATCTTGACTTTGGTACTTTTGATCATAGGATCATCACTATCGTATGCTCCCTGAAAATAAAGATAAAAAAACACGGTAAAAATCATATCATAATACATATGTATCAAACTTTTTTTCAACTTTTAGGGGATTCAATTACATAAGACTATTATCCGCAAGAAAAATATACTGCAGAAACAACTGTTTTTAAATGCATGGATTAAATGTTGGTGCTTTTTTTTTTCAAAATAAACAAATGATTTGAATAAATTACAATACCTCATCATCCCTGTTTTTTTTCAATTTGGCTTCACCTTTAAAACCACCACTTATAAAACTAATAGGTGCCGAGAAATCTTTCTTCTTTCTTTGTGATCTGGCACCAAACCCAACAAAGTCATCTTCATCATCACTATCTTTATCAGCCCAAATACCTAGATAGACGAAAAATAAACATTGATGCATTTAAATTTTATCATCTTATTCAATATATTCTATTTCAATTTTTAGTTGCTTTAAAATGGCATAACTGAAACATGAAAAGCTTATACATGCATTCTGAAAAAAACTAATATACTTTCCTGGGTGATATACTGGTATCACGATAAATAACACGGGTTTTGGAAATTCTACACGAGTACTATCACCATATTACATGCTTTAAAAAGCTGGGCATTTATTCCTTTTTATTGCATTTAAAAAATGTTTTTAAAATCTGTAAATAAGACATATTGTGATACAAGCTTATATAAATGATTGAAATGTTTCTTTACTTGAACCAATATCGCCCAGCCCTATATTGTATATAAGCATAGTTCTAGACTGTAGCTTTGAAATCAGGTCAGGTTGAATATTTTAAGCACCAAAATGTAATTCGTCTCACCATATCTAGCTTGCTCTTTACTCTGCTTGAATCTTCTAGACATGGGATCATAAATAGCCTCAATATCATCTTCTGTTATATCAAATCTTTCAACTTCTGGTGAAGACATCTTATTAACTTCTTTATTGTATCACTTTTAAATAAACACTTCACTTATCACTGTACCGTACCTGTAATGGACAAAGATAATACCGTACTTTGAAAGCTGAATTAATCTCAATTTCCAATTTCTTGACAACAATGACAAATTGTGTAACCAAGTCACTCTGCATTGGTTTTGCTAAATAAAACCAATTGTATCTTATAGCCTGTATTTTAATTCATCATTCATGTAGTTCTTAGAATGTCTGTGTATTGTAGACTGTGGGAAGTGTGTTTAAATGTTAGTTTACTTAAAAGAATACTACGTCTCAGAATGAACATAAAATTCTAAAAATCTAAACTTGGCCAATAAGAGCACATATTCATCAGTAGATATACCTGGTGTCATAAATAACATAACAGGATCTCTATATAATCAGATAAATCTAAAAAACTGTGCAATTAACTATTGACATTGAAAAACACTTAATATTATGAGTTTTCCAATTTTCTAGATAGTACAGGGATTCTGTTGTAACTTTATGACACCAGCAGGTAAGTTCACTGATGAATATATATGAATTGACCATTTTTGAGAATTATATTTTATGTTCATTCGAAGACTACTGGGTAGTATCACTTTAATTAACTATGCAATGCAAAATATTGACAATCAGTATCATACATCAGTGTATATTAAAATTCACTCACTCTTATACCACAGTGAGTTCACTGTTCAGACTTGAATTTATTCTTTCATCTAAATATAAAATTTCAATAAAAATAACTATGTCCATGGAAATAAACACACTTCCCTCTCTGAAATTACATGGGAAAGGGGCTAACTTTGGTCATATAATGAGTCACATTTCGGATTGGACTTTTGTCTCTGTGGGCTAATACTGTAAATTTTGACTGACCAAGATTGGCAAGAACAAAAACACCTTGGTCAAATATTATAGTTCCGTGGTCAAACGTTTGAAATCAACTTCCGGTGTTTTATTTGTGTGAGTCTTGATATTCGAAACTTCAGACTAAAATTTCGTCATTACTTCAGTGCCATTTGCCATCTCTTCCCCATCCTGATCAATAGAGAAATTCTACCTATCGGAGATAGCTCTGCGACTATACGGAGCTAGGCAAGATGAGACGTTTCGTATGTCTCTTCCCATGTTAAAGGCCGAGGATATTCGCCACCCGGGTGCGAATATCCACGGCCCATGTTAAAACACGAAATTCAACTCCTACAACTTTTTCCAGAGAAAGCTTTCCAATAATTATGTCGAATGAAAGCCTGACCAATTCTCAATATCTCCTAAAAACTTCAATATATAATGACCATGAAAATTTTGAGCTACTAAAAATGAAAGTAGACTACTACCGGTTATACTCATCCGCTAGAGTTTGGCACTTCACAAAACGACTATTTTTAGAATTAGCCTTCCGCCTTAGTTCTCTCATCATCTCACCAAATCTTAAAGATAATGCAATTTCAGACATCAAATTCCAAATCTAGACCAAAAATTACCCTTAAGTAGGCATGCAAACACCCCAAAAGGGAGAGAGAAAGAAGATTTCTAAAAATAGCCTTGACTACATTCGTCATAAAATGTTTTAGTGTCATTTGAATAAAATGTTTTAGTGTCATTTGCATAAAATGTTTTAGTGTCATTTGAATAAAATGTTTTAGTGTCATTTGCATAAAATGTTTTAGTGGAGTGAGTCAAGATGACGTAATCCCATACAAACTCAATAATGAAATATCCATGTTCCCACCTACATAGCACTTAAAAAAAAACGAGTTTGAAGAAACCCTATTTTTGAACAGGCTTTAATCCTTTCCCGAGCTAACCCTAATTGATTTTTGAAAAAAACAAAGCTAGGGTTAACCCCAACTCATGCCCAGAGGCCTCCGTGGCCTAGTGGTTTTCGCACTTTCTCAGCAACTTTGATAGGTCGTTGGTTCGAGTCCTAGTTGCAGATTTTTGAAAAGTCTGAGCAAACACTAATTGATTGTTTTTTTTAAAAAAAGAAAGTAACACAGGTTTAACCATAGTTTTAACCCCAACTTACCCTAAGGTTAACCCCAACTTTTAAAGAGTCTCCGTGGCCTAGTGGTTTTCGCACTCTCTCGGCAACTTATAGTACAGCTTTTTTTGAAAATTCTTTTTTGCGTGGTAACTTTGAGGTCCCGGGTTCGAGTCCCAGTTGGGTTAACCCTCGCTTAACCCAAGTATCGGTGGTTAAGTGGTTTGAGTACTTGCGTGGCAAATTAGAGTTCACAGGTTCGAACTTGTCAAACTTTGCTAAGTTAAACACAGCCTTTTCTATCAATTAAAGTATACAAAAGAAGCCTGTGAAATCTAAAATGGCCTAACCCTAGGCATAACCAAATCGTTCACTTTAACCCCTTCCGGGTCATTGGGGGTAACAATTGTTTCGGGTCCATTTAAATCCCTGTGTTATTCTTTTTTTCGGACCATTTTGTGTTGAGATGATGATGACTTCATTTCATATGCGGAAACCATAGCTTGGAACTCCCTCAGCAACAGCTATAGTGCAGCTTTTTTGAAAATTCTTTTTTTGTTAACCCTCGCTAATCCCAGGTCTCGGTGGCCTAGTGGTTTGCGCACTTGTGTGGCAACTTAGAATGGCCTAACCCTAAACATAACCAAATCTTCCACTTTAACCCCTTTCAAACCATTGGTGTATAAATTGTTTCGGGTCCATTTAAACTCCCGTGTTATTCTTTTTTACGGACCATTTCGTGTTGAGAAGATGATTTTACACTTTCCTGAGCTGATTTTTCAAAACTAGGGTTAGCCCTAACATTACCCAGGCCTCGATGGCATTTCAGTGGCAACTTTGAGGAACCGGGTTAGCTCAGGAAAGGGTTAAAGCTTGTTCCCAGATACGGTTTCCGCATATGAAATGAAAGAGCACTTCGTTGCGCATCTTCTCAACACCAAATGGTCCGGATAAAACAATAGCACGGGGGTTTAAATGGGCCCGAAACAATTGTTACCCCAGTGGGCCCAAAGGGGTTAATGTGGACGATTTGGTTCTGCCTAGGGTTAGGCCGCTCTAGGCTTCACAGGCCTCTTTTGTATACTTAAAATGATAGAAAAGGCGATGTTTGACTTAGCAAAAAAAGAACTTTTGAAAAAGCTTCAACTGGGACTCGAAACCGGGACCCCAAAGTTGCCAGGCAAGCGCGCAGACCACTGGGCCGCCGAGACTTGGGGTTAGCGAAGGTTAACCCTGGGGTTAACCCTAGGTTAACCCTAGTTTGGAAAAGTCAATTAGGGTTAGCTCAGGAAAGGGTTAAAGCTTGTTCCCAGATACGGTTTCCGCATATGAAATGAAAGAGCACTTCGTTGCGCATCTTCTCAACACCAAATGGTCCGGATAAAACAATAGCACGGGGGTTTAAATGGGCCCGAAACAATTGTTACCCCAGTGGGCCCAAAGGGGTTAATGTGGACGATTTGGTTCTGCCTAGGGTTAGGCCGCTCTAGGCTTCACAGGCCTCTTTTGTATACTTAAAATGATAGAAAAGGCGATGTTTGACTTAGCAAAAAAAGAATTTTTGAAAAAGCTTCAACTGGGACTCGAAACCGGGACCCCAAAGTTGCCAGGCAAGCGCGCAGACCACTGGGCCGCCGCGACTTAACCCTGGGGTTAACCCTAGTTAACCCTAGTTTTGAAAAATCAATTAGGGT
>NW_008710347.1:1369317-1370612 GCF_000327385.1 Lottia gigantea
CAGGCAAGCGCGCAGACCACTGGGCCGCCGAGACTTGGGGTTAGCGAAGGTTAACCCTGGGGTTAACCCTAGGTTAACCCTAGTTTTGAAAAGTCAATTAGGGTTAGCTCAGGAAAGGGTTAAAGCTTGTTCCCACATACGGTTTCCGCATATGAAATGAAAGAGCACTTCGTTGCGCATCTTCTCAACACCAAATGGCCCGGATAAAACAATAGCACGGGGGTTTAAATGGGCCCGAAACAATTGTTACCCCAGTGGGCCCAAAGGGGTTAATGTGGACGATTTGGTTCTGCCTAGGGTTAGGCCGCTCTAGGCTTCACAGGCCTCTTTTGTATACTTAAAATGATAGAAAAGGCGATGTTTGACTTAGCAAAAAAAGAATTTTTGAAAAAGCTTCAACTGGGACTCGAAACCGGGACCCCAAAGTTGCCAGGCAAGCGCGCAGACCACTGGGCCGCCGAGACTTGGGGTTAGCGAAGGTTAACCCTGGGGTTAACCCTAGGTTAACCCTAGTTTTGAAAAGTCAATTAGGGTTAGCTCAGGAAAGGGTTAAAGCTTGTTCCCAGATACGGTTTCCGCATATGAAATGAAAGAGCACTTCGTTGCGCATCTTCTCAACACCAAATGGTCCGGATAAAACAATAGCACGGGGGTTTAAATGGGCCCGAAACAATTGTTACCCCAGTGGGCCCAAAGGGGTTAATGTGGACGATTTGGTTCTGCCTAGGGTTAGGCCGCTCTAGGCTTCACAGGCCTCTTTTGTATACTTAAAATGATAGAAAAGGCGATGTTTGACTTAGCAAAAAAAGAATTTTTGAAAAAGCTTCAACTGGGACTCGAAACCGGGACCCCAAAGTTGCCAGGCAAGCGCGCAGACCACTGGGCCGCCGAGACTTGGGGTTAGCGAAGGTTAACCCTGGGGTTAACCCTAGGTTAACCCTAGTTTTGAAAAGTCAATTAGGGTTAGCTCAGGAAAGGGTTAAAGCTTGTTCCCAGATACGGTTTCCGCATATGAAATGAAAGAGCACTTCGTTGCGCATCTTCTCAACACCAAATGGTCCGGATAAAACAATAGCACGGGGGTTTAAATGGGCCCGAAACAATTGTTACCCCAGTGGGCCCAAAGGGGTTAATGTGGACGATTTGGTTCTGCCTAGGGTTAGGCCGCTCTAGGCTTCACAGGCCTCTTTTGTATACTTAAAATGATAGAAAAGNGCGATGTTTGACTTAGCAAAAAAAGAATTTTTGAAAAAGCTTCAACTGGGACTCGAAACGCGGGACCCCCAAAGTTGGTG
>NW_008710348.1:0-1698 GCF_000327385.1 Lottia gigantea
GTTTGATATGCTCTAGTCTCATTTTGACCACAGAAAACTGTCATTGTACCAATCAATCCACTAGCTAGTTCGACACGATACTTTGGTATGCTCTAGTCCCATTCTGACTACAGAAAACTATCATTGTATCAAACAATCTACTAGCTAGTTAGACATGATAGTTTGGTATGCTCTAGTCTCATTCTGACCACAGAAAACTATCATTGTACCAATCAATCCACTAGCTAGTTCGACACGATACTTTGGTATGTTCTAGTCTCAGAAAACTGTCATTGTACCAAGCAGTCTACTAGCTAGTTAGACACCACAGTTTGATAGGAAACCACTACTTTACAGTTAGTACTACCGATTTGATCATACATTGGACTGAATTGTTTAACTTGTACTGATTTTAATTCCATACCATCTTCACAATGTCTAGATATTACCTACTGAACTATAAGATGAAGGTCGTAATAGCTTGACATTGTGAAGTCGCTAGTACTTTAAAACACATTCTAATAAATTGATTCTTCAAACACCGATATTGCATATTTTCTGTCGTTCTAACGATTCAGTGTGAACTCTACAACATATGTAATGATCTTTAAAATATATTCTTGGTAAATCGAATTTTGCAGATTTTTTTTTAAGTGAATTTGAATATCGGCTTCAACACCATACTGCTAATATTGTCTTGGTGTTAGGATCAGGTAATAAACAGATGTCTTGTGTGTTGCAACCTGTATAAGTTTAAAACCACTCGACAGTTGACTTTTAACAAGAGGAGGCCGTTGCCCTTACTTAACACACCAGATGAGGAAAAGTTGGATGTAAAACTCCAATTCGTATCCTTACCCGAGGAGTTTTCAACCTTTTTAATTCTATTACCCCATAATCCTGATCGATTACGTTACTCTCCTTCAATGTTAAATCCTTACATTGTGATATTCTTTTGTAAGCTAGACTACAATGCGCCTCATAAACCCCCAACAATTCCAAAATTTCCCCTTGCCTTACCTGTTGATATGAAGCAGGTACAAAACTCCTAAGTTTAGAGTAATTATACAAGACGAGTAAACACACTAAAAAAACCAGCGACATGATCAGCTGAACTAGCAACTTGTTCTTCATTATAGGAACCATTTTAAATCTATTCAAGTCTTGTCACTACATATATCAAAACTCTAGTGGACACATTAGTTTACTATCGTACATCTCATACACTACGTTCATCAGTTTGTTATAATTTGGGATTTCAATCAACTACAATTTCAATTCCTTTGCATTGACGATTGATTTAGTATCCTAAACACGTTTTGGAAGCGTGAACATGTATATTACTCTATACTTTTCCAACATTGTGACACGTCAAACTGGATCACGAGCTTATTTTCGGACTAATGTATTTTTCCTCCTTTTTGTGCACCTTTTTTTCAACGGTATACAATATTTTTTTTCACCATTCACAAGTTTACAAATTTCGAATTTTTCTTCTTTTCTTCTTTAATATTTTTTCTACTTTCCACCGTAGTTTAATACTTTTTAACCGTTGTACAATAATTGCAACCGTAGTTTAATACTTTTTAACCGTTGTACAATAATTGCAACCGTAGTTTAATACTTTTTAACCGTTGTACAATAATTGCAACCGTAGTTTAATACTTTTAACCGTTGTACAATAATTGCAACCGTAGTTTATACTTTTAACCGTTGTAC
>NW_008710348.1:7452-9902 GCF_000327385.1 Lottia gigantea
ACGATAGTTTAGAACTTTCCATCAGTATTACAGAAAAACATGATACCAAGCAATCTAATAGACAGATAGACACGATAGTTTGGTATGTTCTAGTCTCAGAAAACTGTCATTGTACCAAGCAGTCTACTAGCTAGTTAGACACCATAGTTTGATATGCTCTAGTCTCATTTTGACCACAGCAAACTATCATTGTACCAATCAATCCACTAGCTAGTTCGACACGATACTTTGGTATGTTCTAGTCTCAGAAAACTGTCACTGTACCAAGCAGTCTACTAGCTAGTTAGACATGATAGTTTGATATGCTCTAGTCTCATTTTGACCACAGAAAACTGTCATTGTACCAATCAATCCACTAGCTAGTTCGACACGATACTTCGGTATGCTCTAGTCCCATTCTGACTACAGAAAACTATCATTGTATCAAACAATCTACTAGCTAGTTAGACATGATAGTTTGGTATGCTCTAGTCTCATTCTGACCACAGAAAACTGTCATTGTACCAATCAATCCACTAGCTAGTTCGACACGATACTTTGGTATATTCTAGTCTCAGAAAACTGTCATTGTACCAAGCAGTCTACTAGCTAGTTAGACACTATAGTTTGGTATGCTCTAGTCTCATTCTGACCACAGAAAACTGTCATTGTACCAATCAATCCACTAGCTAGTTCGACACGATACTTTGGTATATTCTAGTCTCAGAAAACTGTCATTGTACCAAGCAGTCTACTAGCTAGTTAGACACTATAGTTTGGTATGCTCTAGTCTCATTTTGACCACAGAAAACTGTCATTGTACCAAACAATCTATAAGCTAGTTAGACACGATAGTTTGGTATATTCTAGTCTCAGAAAACTGTCATTGTACCAAGCAGTCTACTAGTTAGTTAGACACTATAGTTTGGTATGCTCTAGTCTCATACTGACCATAGAAAACTGTCATTGTACCAATCAATCCACTAGCTAGTTCGACACGATACTTTGGTATATTCTAGTCTCAGAAAACTGTCATTGTACCAAGCAGTCTACTAGCTAATTAGACACTATAGTTTGGTATGCTCTAGTCTCATTTTGACCACAGAAAACTGCCATTGTACCAATCAATCCACTAGCTAGTTCGACACGATACTTTGGTATATTCTAGTCTCAGAAAACTGACATTGTACCAAGCAGTCTACTAGCTAGTTAGACACTATAGTTTGGTATGCTCTAGTCTCATTCTGACCGCAGAAAACTGTCATTGTACCAAACAATCTACTAGCTAGTTAGACAGGATAGTTTGGTATATTCTAGTCTCAGAAAACTGTCATTGTACCAAGCAGTCTACTAGCTAGTTAGACACTATAGTTTGGTATGCTCTAGTCTCATTTTGACCACAGAAAACTGCTATTGTACCAATCAATCCACTAGCTAGTTCGACACGATACTTTGGTATATTCTAGTCTCAGAAAACTGTCATTGTACCAAGCAGTCTACTAGCTAGTTAGACACTATAGTTTGGTATGCTCTAGTCTCATTCTGACCACAGAAAACTGTCATTGTACCAATCAATCCACTAGCTAGTTCGACACGATAGTTTGGTATAATCTAGTCTCATTCTGACCACAGAAAACTGTTACTGTACCAAACAATCAACTAGCTAGTTAGACACGATAGTTTGGTATAATCTAGTCTCATTCTGACCACAGAAAACTGTTACTGTACCAAACAATCAACTAGCTAGTTAGACACGATAGTTTGGTATAATCTAGTCTCATTCTGACCATAGAAAACTATCATTGTATCAATCAATCTGCTAGCTAGTTAGACACGATAGCTTGGTATACTCTAGTCTCATTCTGACCACAGAAAACTGTCATTGTACCAATCAATCCACTAGCTAGTTAGACACGATACTTTGGTATGCTCTAGTCTCATTCTGACTACAGAAAACTGTCATTGTACCAAGCAATCTGCTAGCTAGTTAGACACGATAGTTTGGTATGTTCTAGTCTCATTCTGACTACAGAAAACTGTCATTGTACCAAGCAATCTGCTAGCTAGTTAGACACGATAGTTTGATATGCTCTAGTCTCATTCTGACTACAGAAAACTGTCATTGTACCAAGCAATCTGCTAGCTAGTTAGACACGATAGTTTGGTATGTTCTAGTCCCATTCTGACTACAGAAAACAGTCTAGTTCCATTCCAGAAAAATGTCATTGTATCAAACAATATGTAGCTATATTTTCGTAACCTCCAGTCCGTTTCTGACCACACAAACAAATAACACAAAAAAAACTGTCATTGAATCATTTACGAGTTAGGTGAACACGTTAGTTGTGAATTGACTGTTTTGTATTTGGATATCTACAACACTCAATAATGGTCATGATTCTTTGGAAGATTAATAGAATAAGGGAAATAATGTAGTAACAGAATCAGAACACAGTTAAATCGTCCTATCA
>NW_008710348.1:14651-16479 GCF_000327385.1 Lottia gigantea
GGAAAGATGGGTTTGTTGTAAGAAAGATGGGTTTGTTGTAAGAAAGGTGGGTTTGTTGTTGTAAGAAAGATGGGTTTGTTGTAAGAAAGATGGGTTTGTTGTCAGAAAGATGGGTTTGTTGTTGTAAGAAAGATGGGTTTGTTGTAAGAAAGATGGGTTGTTGTCAGGAAAGATGGGTTTGTTGTAAGAAAGATGGGTTTGTTGTAAGAAAGGTGGGTTTGTTGTCAGGAAAGATGGGTTTGTTGTAAGAAAGATGGGTTTGTTGTAAGAAAAAACGGGTTTGTTGTCAGAAAAAACGGGTTTGGTGTCAGGAAAGATGGGTTTGTTGTAATAAAGATGGATTTGTTGTAAGAAAAAACGGGTATGTTGTCAGGAAAGATGGGTTTGTTGTAAGAAAGATGGATTGTTGTCAGGAAAGATGGGTTTGTTGTCAGGAAAAATGGGTTTGTTGTAAGAAAGATGGGTTTGTTGTAAGAAAGATGGATTTGTGGTCAGAAAAAACGGGTTTGTTGTCAGGAAAGATGGGTTTGTTGTAAGAAAGATGGTTTGTTGTAAGAGAAAACGGGTTTGTTGTCAGGAAAGATGGATTTGTTGTAAGAAAGATGGGTTGTTGTCTGGAAAAATGGGTTTGTAGTCAGAAAAAATGGGTTTGTTGTCAGGAAGGATGGGTTTGTGGTCAGAAAGACGGGTTTGTTGTAAGAAGGCGGGTTTGTTGTAAGAAGACGGGTTCGTTGTAAGAAGGCGGGTTTGTTGTAAGAAAGATGGATTGTTGTCAGAAAAGATAGTTATTTAGAAGCCTATACTAATGTTTCGTTTCTCCCTTTTAGTCAGCATCGACTGTGTCCACCTGTAAAACATCATACGATTGTGGTAAAGGTTCTTGTTGTCGAGATGAAAGACAGAGAGTTATTTCCACCCAAATTGGGGGTAAGGACAATTGTTATTTAAGGGTGTAACCTGGGCTAGCTTTCACGTCATGAACAGGCCTGTTACTCTGTTGTATTCGCAAATGGAAGATGTTGTGAACATTCAACGTTGTGTCTTTTTCGAGGTGGTTGTCCACATAATTGCTTAACAAAGAATTGCCGGAGATCCAGAAGTCTGATTTAAATGAGAAATATAGCTTATATAAACCTCAAAATTATATCTTGTAGCCATTATTCTCTATAAGCTCAATCAGCTGGTAAAACAAAACAATTATTCTCGTTTACATCTTGTAACACTGTAAAATTATATTTTATTGCAGGCTTTATCCATATGTTAGGAGGTCAGAAAGGAACCTGTACTGTTGGTAAAGCTCAGAAAGGGGAACTTTGTGATTCAGCCTGCGACTGTGATACCGGTAAGTTTTTTCTAAACAATAACAGAATAACAGACTGAAAATTGGAAGGGTGCAAATGCTATCAATGTCACTGATAGATACGAAAGTTTAGAAAACCTCTTTACAATCCCTTTAAGTTTAATCTATTTCTTTTTCATTTTGTTTTACGAAGCGTCAACAAACTCGTTCAAATGCCAGTATAATTTCAGGTTTAACATGTTATCGACCAATGTCGGGTAGATGTTGCTTACCACGCACCTGCCACGACGAAGCCTACGTAAAAGAACGACAAGCCTACTGGGCAACTTGTCATCAAAATCCGAAATGCCATTTTCCACATTAAATTTTAAATCCGAGCTTTATTTTTAGGTTTAACTTGTTATCGTCCCGTGGCAGGTATACCCTTGCCACGCACCTGCCACGACGAAGCCTACGTGAAAGAACGACAGGCCTACTGGGCAACTTGTCATCAAAATCCGAAATGCCATTTTCCACATTAAATATTAA
>NW_008710348.1:16677-18051 GCF_000327385.1 Lottia gigantea
TACAATGTTACCAGCCTATGGCAGGCATCCAATTGCCAAGGACTTGCCATGACGAAGCCTACGTGAAACAACAACAAGCCTTTTGGGCTAACTGTAATAGAAATCCGTTGTGTGCCATCCCTGTTTGAAGAAGATCTAGAAATAAATAGTTTATATTAAAATATATTGTATTTCTAGGATTGAAGTGTTATCGTTCAATGACCGGCATGTGCTGTCTGCCATCCACTTGTCATGATGAAAACTATGTTAAAAAACAACAAGCCTATTGGGCCAACTGTTTGAAAAACCCCAACTGCGCCTTTCCCAAATAAAAACAAATGAAATAAATTGGTTTTTCAATTTAAATATTGCTTTAGCTCAAAAGAAGCGAATATTTTTTTTTCATTCGTTCAATTACATCAGCCTTATAAGATACACAGAAATGTAGGATATAAACTCCATTTCATTTCATTAGACCAATAAGATACAGAACAGTAGGATATAAAACTCTATTTCATTTCATTAGTCCAATAAGACTCAGAACAGTAAGATATAAAACTCTATTTCATCTCATTAGTCCAATAAGATACAGAACAGTAGGATATAAAACTCTATTTCATTTTATTAGTCCAATAAGATACAGAACAGTAGGATATAAAACTCTATTTCATTTCATTAGTCCAATAAGATACAGAACAGTAGGATATAAAACTCTATTTCATTTCATTAGTCCAATAAGATACAGAACAGTAGGACATAAAACTCCATTTCATTTCATTAGTTCAATAAGATACAGAACAATAGGATATAAAACTCTATTTCATTTCATTAGTCCAATAAGATACAGAACAGTAGGACATAAAACTCCATTTCATTTCATTAGTTCAAAAAGGTACAGAACAATAGGATATAAAACTCTATTTCATTTCATTAGTCCAATAAGATACAGAACAGTAGGATATAAAACTCTATTTCATTTCATTAGTTCAATAAGATACAGAACAGTAAGATATAAAACTCTATTTCATTTCATTTGTTCAAGCCAGGCATACATAGACTCCGACTGTGTCGATGTACACCTTGCTTAAGGCACAGAGCAGCAAGCAGTCCAAAACATCTGCCTCTATTCCAGCCTCTGATGGCTATTTTGATAACTTTCCCAATATCTACCAGAGGCTGGAATAGACTCGATCAGATGTTTCAGACTAAGTACATGTAATAAGATATAAAAATTGATCAAGTGTTTATTTTATTGTAGGTTTCAAATGTTACCGTCCTATGTCGGGGGTATGCTGTATTCCTAGCACCTGTCATGATGAAGTATACGTTAAGAAACAACAAGCATACTGGTCCAACTGTATGAATAACCCTAACTGTGCCCTTCCCCCATAAATC
>NW_008710349.1:0-1761 GCF_000327385.1 Lottia gigantea
GTGCTGTGAGTTCGAATCTCCTCAAAATAAGAAATTTTGCTTTTATATTTCTGTCTGCAGCCCTACTGAAGTTTGACAAGTAGTTCAGAGGGACAATGGTGTATGGTGTTTAGTTGCAGCATTATAATTGGTCCGTTGTCAAAATCCCCCTGACGTGGGGCTTGGTTCAGACATGATGCCTATAGGCCTGATTCAGACACGATGCCTATAGGCCTGATTTCAGATGGTTGGTTTAAAGTATTTGTCTACCTACCACTGAAGGCCCCTCTGGATGTTGATTTAATATAGTTTCCCAGCATTCTCGTTGAGTTTTGTACTGAATATTGGGATTGTTATATTCTTCTAGGTATTTCTCAAACAAGTTACTGATCTACAGACAAAATATATAATATTATAAATATCAAAACAGAACCTGAAACATGTTGTTACAGAGAATTGTGCTGGCAATCTTTAGACAAATAATCTACAGATAAATACATAATATAAATAACAAAACAGAACCTGAAACATGTTGTTACAGAGAATTGTGCTGGCAATCTTTAGCCATATAATCTACAGATAAATACATATTATAAATAACAAAACAGAACCTGAAACATGTTGTTACAGAGAATTGTGCTGGTAATCTTTAGACAAATAATCTACAGATAAATACATATTATAAATAACAAAACAGAACCTGAAACATGTTGTTACAGAGAATTGTGCTGGCAATCTTTAGACAAATAATCTACAGACAAAATATATAATATAAATAACAAAACAGAACCTGAAACATATTGTTGCAGAGAATTGTGCTGGCAATCTTTGGACAAATAATCTACAGATAAATACATATTATAAATATCAAAACAGAACCTGAAACATGTTGTTGCAGAGAATTGTGCTGGCAATCTTTAGACAAATAATCTACAGATAAATATATATTATAAATATCAAAACAGAACCTGAAACATGTTGTTACAGAGAATTGTGCTGGCAATCTTTAGACAAATAATCTACAGATAAATACATATTATAAATAACAAAACAGAACCTGAAACATGTTGTATCGATACACGATGTCTCAATACGATACGCGTATCATCCATTCACCGATATATCCTGTCAGCACTTTCTTCTAAAAGCCTATTTTTGCACCTAACAGGCTAATGAAAACAGACAACAAAATTCAGAGTACAACACATTTTATCAGGACACTGGCATTAGCCTACTCTTTTTCAATTTCCAACTGTCGAGGGATCTTTAACGAGCACAGCCTGTAGCATTTATGTCCCATCTGAATGACTAGACGTGTTTCAAAAATAGAACAGAACAGAACTAATAATCACCTTATCTAAAACACCCGACCGTTTTTTCTCTTCAATGAAATATGTCTGATAAACTCTACGTCCTAGATCAGAACACAACGTTCTCAACAATGGTGAATATTCCTCAGGGCATATCGCTAACTTTCTCATTTCCTACAAAATTTAAAATTAAATTTTATACAAATTTCCAACAAAGTCTGACAAAATAAAATAGATTTATTTGCTTTATATCATCTCGTGTATTCTATTTTTACAATATGAAAACCAGAGTCCTGTTCTGTTTAAATCTCTAGCACAGCATTTGGAGGACTTTCGCAGACTACCTAGATTCTCCTTCATTACAACCAATGTTAAGGTCTGTTACGCTAACAACAGATACGGTCTTTTCAAGTCTGAGATTTAGTGTAATAAACGTTGACAACTGACAACCCCAAAGAGGGTACAATAGGGT
>NW_008710350.1:0-1673 GCF_000327385.1 Lottia gigantea
GAATTTGAGCTTAAACCATGAATGATGAAAAAAAGGGCATACAAACTGTGATTTCTAGTGGTATTTATCAATCATTCCCACCTTCTGTCTGACAAAATTATGCCTTCAGTAGTATAGCGAACACACATTCAATAAGAATAGCAATAACACTGTATATGTGCAACTAAAAATATTGATATATCGAATTTACAGGAGTTGATTTTATTTCATTCGTGTTTCGGATTTAAAACCTTCATTAGGACAGCTGTTTAACAAACGTTTTTCTGATATCATTGTATAACCACTGTATTATCCGAAGTACTGTCTTTGCAGATTCATTGGTAAATCGAATTTTAACGATTTTTTTTCTATAAATGTAAGGTTCAATATAGTAATGTTGGTCTACGAATGTGTTTACTGTGATAAAAATATAACCATGAACATATTCTATTTCAGGACATTTTCCAGTCAAGAGTTTGGACATTTTCGGATTGAATTTCTAGGCAGTTGTTTGTCTTAAGAAATAATTGGAAGGTGGGGATGTGTAGGGGAACAGATTTATCAAAGAGGGCTCACAGCACCAATTATTAAGACAATTATTAAGAGCTTGACATTGTGAAGATGCCGGGCAAAGTCTCGAGCCACATTGACAATGGCTTACTTCATGTTTGTGGCACTTTATTTAGATACAAAAATCCGATTGTATAAATGAATGAATGGATGAATAAAGAATGACTATATGAGTGACTGAATAAATACTGCAAACAAGAAACAAACGCTTCGTTAGTCTACAACAAAACTCGCTTACCATCGATAACTTAACCATTATATACAATAATTCTTCTTAATCGTTGTCTATAACTATTCGTCTTAACCATTATCTATAATCATTCCTCTTAACCGTTAACTATAACTATTCTTCTAAACCACCATCTATAACTATTCTTGTAAACCATTAACCATAACTATTCTTGTAAACCATTAATTATAATCATCCTTGTAAACCATTAACTATATCTATACTTGTTAGACATTAGACATTAGTGTGTTACGTGTCGAGAGGTAACACATTTAATATACACCCACATAGTTTTTAATGCCATCACAGCTTTCATAGATGAATAATAAAGTGGGTACAAATAAAAAATCTGTAAAAATAATAGCATGTAGATCTGGTATGCGTCGTGTATGACGGAAGTATAGAGGCTCAATACGTGTGTACGAAAGCCTATCTTGTCATGTGATGGCCAAACTGTAAACCCCTAAATAGCAAATTGCAGATTTACGGGACAATATAGTCGTACGTGTAAAAGCAAGTGTCTTCCCATTATGTATACGCCCACAAATTAACAAATTCCAATACAGCTTTTGTTATAATACGTATCAAAAACGGGTTCTATAGGACATATCATGATTGGTTGAAGTCAATAGACTGTCGTAGAAAACACATTCAAAGACAAATGCTTTTGGAAATACTTCAAAAGTATAGATATGTGTGTAGTTAGCTTACCTTCTGTAAAACTGTGACATTCAGTAAACATAATTTCTTTAAAACATACAGTTTCAAACATCCATTAAATATCACCGCAAAAATGAAATAAAATGAAATACATTTTTATAGTAATACTGCAATTCGCAACAGAAGTGTTTTTGCCATGACAGTGCCATCGATTTTTCGATTTATATCCTTAAAT
>NW_008710350.1:2980-4545 GCF_000327385.1 Lottia gigantea
ATGAGTGGCGAATGCGGCCTGTACATAAAAACTTATTTTCTATATATATATAGTTCCATTAAAATCGGATATAGTTTAAAGTAGTTAAAGTATATGTTCAGAGTGAAATTAAAATCGGATTACATGTTTCTAAAAGGTAGAAAAAGCTTGTTTTAGTGCTCACGACCAAATAAAATGGGCATGTATTGTAGCCTATTCAAAAAATGAATGGAGTTTTACGTCCTACTTTACCCTTTTTAAAAGCGGTATGTGGAAATTTGATTTTACAAAGGAGAATTCCCAATCGAAATTGAGATTCATTTTCACAGTAAACTTTGCTGTGTTGATTTCAAATGTAAAATCATCAAACGCTATGTTTCTATGGAACTCATACATCGTTGAAAGAAAGAGAAAATGGGAAGTCTTGCAATAAAGTGGTTATACATAGGACCTTTCAAAGCAACAGACAGTGGCGCTTATATGATCCTTTAGGTGATGGGGAAATCCTCACACGGTACGTCCAGAAAGTTCTGAAGACTTGCAGAAATTGCACAAGACAGAGCACAAAAGACTGTTTGAACAGAACAAGGTGAATTAGTAATTAAAGGCACTGAACTCTGTTTAAGCACGTCAAAATGATTGTGTTCTGAAGTCTTAATGTAATCGGGATTTTCTGGTGTTTTCCACAAATAGTGATAATGAGCTCGTCCCTTAATTCAAGACAGAGGGTCTCTCGACATTAAAAAACTTCCCAAGAAATCACGAGTAGTGTAATCGGGATCACTACTATTTTTCCCCAAACGGATTGGAAAACTCGACCATATATTCAAGACAGAGGTCTTTGCAAAAATGTCCGAGAACTCCCGAGATTTGTAATCGTGATTAGTGATATTTTTCGCAATTAGATTAAAAAGCTCGCCCATGTATTCAAGACAGAGGTCCTTGCGAAAATATCCGAGAAAACCCGAATGATGCAATCGGGATTACCGTAAAATGAGTAAACCTCTGTCCACATTTTTTTTGTAATTGCCTAAAATATTGGATTTTCAGGGCAAATCGAATAAAAAACGTTTTTTTTTTCTTCTAGTTATCATCTAATTGGGTGAAATTTACAACATATTTGAATATATTTATCGGGATAAATTTGGGTTTAGGAAATATAATATAGCAGACGATTGAAAGCCTGTTTATATCTTTTTTATTTTTCCCTATTGTTATATTATTACATATAAATTCATTAACATATGGAAGGGCGGGCAAATGTGTTTTATGCAAAGTTTATGGAAACAACACTTTTTACCCTTTGCTCCCTGGGGGCACACATTTCTCACACGTGGATTGTCTGTGGTTGGAAAAATATTTAAACCGATGAAAAAATTATTATTAAGAAATACGTTTTTTCCACCAAAATTTTCAGTGTGCAATGTAGTACATTTTTAGGGTTAATGACTTGAAGGAAACTGTTTTTTCCGACTGTCTTCTGGTGGATAAAAATAACTTTTTTTTTAGAATTTTCAGTCTGTAATGTTGGACGATATTACAGGAAACTTTGAAAAAAATTGTGGATTTTTGGGGTTGAGAATTTA
>NW_008710350.1:4595-4819 GCF_000327385.1 Lottia gigantea
GAAGAAGCTGTGGCTCAGTGATTCTTGCTTGCTTCAATTTTGGAAATGGTTGAGGAAATATCTTTGAGTTCTCAACCCAGTAATCCCTGTCAATGAGGTGCCGGCATGAAAAAGTCCTTTGGATGGGACAATAAACTAAGGTCCTGCGTGCTGAAGGTTGTTCAAATTCTTGATGGGTGGAAACTGAAATCCTAATATCCTGCAGAATTTACCTCATGAACACT
>NW_008710350.1:5903-7560 GCF_000327385.1 Lottia gigantea
CGCTTCATCTGTTCTTCATCTGTTCCTCTTCATCTGTTCCTCTTCATCTGTTCCTCTTCATCTGTGAATAGAAGGTCTGAAAAGTCATACAGGCCATGACCTCAGAACACTCCTATTGTGGCAGTGCTATTGCGGGTAGGTAAATTACCAGACGATTTACCCTTTCTAACCTGTAAATATAAATACATAATTGCAAATAATTAGATGACAACCATTTTAAGTAATTTTTTAAAAACAAAAACAATGTGCGAGAGGCCACGAAATATATTTAAATTATAGACCACAATTTGGCGTCATTATTCTGTAGGGGATTGATTGGCTGTTTACTCATATAAACCCCATGTATATGTTTATTTTTTAACAAAAATATCATGATTCACAAAACTGTATCAGATAAGCAAAGTGTTGCAAGATTTTTCAAATTCAGTATATCAAAATGTTTTATAATATCAGATTAAATATTTCTAAAACAAACTTGCCTTGCGAGCTTCTGTGCCACACCATAAGCACTTGACTTCTGTATAATGAAGCTCCATCTGTTTACACCTAAAGTTAAAAATATACAAATTAATTCTTTGATATGGAAGAAAAGAAATAATTCAACAAATACATAAATCCAAACAGTTGATGGATTTTTTGGAACAGTCTGTTACTCAGTAACAATCGTGTTAAAGCGTCGGAAACTTTACAGGAGGCTTGTTCAGTTATGTCCAAACAATGGTGGTCATGAGATCAATTGCAATAGATCTGGCCAAAGACCAGCTTTTAGAATCTTATGATAATATACACAGGTGAATGTAAGGACACATAAAAATTTGGGTTTGTATTGTAAGATTTT
The DNA here is from genome assembly GCF_000327385.1 of Lottia gigantea. NCBI lineage: Eukaryota > Metazoa > Mollusca > Gastropoda > Lottiidae > Lottia > Lottia gigantea. The sequence goes on from NW_008710350.1 coordinate 6,742, forward strand.
CCAAAAATAATCTTAAGTTAAATGTAATATTTAAAGTGTGTTTAAAATATCCTTACCTGGCTTCGTTCCAAGAGTCGCCTTTAGGAAATTTGTGCTCCACCATAACCGTATAGACCTCCAAATGCAATGTCCTGTTGAAGCTAAAGACCAGCTCCTTTGTTCTTGGAACCCTAAAAGTAAAATTCTTATTTTAAAAGTAGGTTTGGAAAGTTATGTGCAAACAGTAATAAATACTTTAGACCAAAGACTAGAGGAATATATCCATTGCCTTATCTGGTTTTAAGAAAAAAAATCTTTCCGTTAATTCTATAACATTAAAACTATCTAAAAGTAACCTGGTAATGAAAATCTTGAAAACTACCTCTTTATTTATGTATATCAAATGTGAATAACATCATTTGGCCAAAAGCTCTGCTCATGGACAATCAATTTTCAAAGGTCACTCTTGAATTGATTTGTTTTAAGCTCTTGCGTCTGAGACTATATGACTTTTTGAATTAAAGCTTTTTACTGTGGTATGTCATGCCTCTGGTAACACCCCTTTGCCAATGGAATTATCAAATATGCACCCATTTCAGAGAGAAAGATCCCAAGGTAGTTTTTGCTGTACATTTTCATTCCACAGCAGGGGGGTTGTTCTTGAAATGGATTTTAAGAGATCAATCAAATGACTGGAACACCAAAATCATTGTAAGTTAAGTTTTCAAGAATAATGCTCCTTCAAGGGATACAGAAAATAAATTTTTCAGTGTGGGTTTCACAAAATTTCACAGAACAGGAATTGTGATTGAAATTTAAATATGTAAGTAGGTACTGACC
>NW_008710350.1:8111-10460 GCF_000327385.1 Lottia gigantea
GGAAAGTAAATTACTAGATGATTTACCCTTTCTAACCTAAAATCAGACACAAAATATACTAAATTTTTTCTTTAAAGTGAAGTACAAAAAAATATTTTCTATCTCCTTATATAAAAAATTTCATTGAATGGAGATATTCATTCAATTTTGTTGAATGGTCAAACAGCTTATTTGGTTTGGTTGAATTCTCAAGACCTTGGCCACTCTAACCCTTCTTAATTTTTCTTTTATAAACCTTAAAGAAGATTTGAGCTCACAGCACCTTATTGCAGTTTACACAGTTCCCAAGTTGTTAACCCTTTCAAGCATATGTTTTTTTTTAAGCCAGACAAAGGATCGAGGAGTCTAAATGATCAGGGATAAGGATAGCATTTTGCATTAAAGTACACTTGCCTTGCGAACTTCTGTGCCACACCATAAGCACTTTAATTCCATGTAGTGAAGTTCTATCTGTTTACACCTAAAATTATAAATATTTCAAACATATGAATACCGGTACCAAGTCTCTAAAACTTTGGTCAATTGTTTTATTCGGATTAAGGACAATTCAAAAACAGTTCATACAACAGCAGATTTACCAACTATAAAAGGGATTATCAAGAGTATTTTATTTTTTTATGTGTATTGGGGAACAACAAAAGTCTGATTGAAAATTGGAATTGTGAAAATTGATGCTATCAGTGTACCTGATTGTTGTGTCGTGGGTTTTTCAGGGTTTAACATCAAAGATTAGAAGTGACTACTGTTTATTATTTGAAATAGACTAGCTCTTATATCAATCATGCGGTCATACATACTTGACCTCTTTATTGAAGAGTTCCTTATATAGAGTTATGTCCCTTGGACCACCTAGATCAATATTCTACACCGATACCTATGAAAAATCTTTACAATCCCTTCAAACATTCCAAGTTTTAAATAATTCAATTCAAAATTTGTTACCTTTGGTCACATATAAAAGCCACTTTTTAGCTTGGAAACTAAATTAGTGCAAATAGATACACATTATAAAATGCTGGAAATCCTTTTCATATTCCTTTCTTACTTTGAAAAATACAGTATAAACATATTGACTTGTATTGCTATATCATACCATATGAAATATTTCAAATATCCTTACCTAGCTTCGTTCCAAGAGTCGCCTTTGGGACATTTGTGCTCCACCATAACCTAATTGACCTCCCAGTTTAAATGTCCTTTTGTAGCTAAAGACCAGCTACTTTGTTCTTGGAACCCTGGAAGAGAATAACATTTTATTTATGGTAATTTTTTTTGGGGACACATTAGCCATTTTCAGGGGTCGATTTGAGTCTTGAATATATATATGAATAGTCTTCGGAAGTGCTAGATATGTATGCTAATTCCTTCAAAAATACTTCAAACTGGGCATTTCTTTTTCTATATATTTCTTTTTGATAAATGGCAGTCATCTTTATAACACAGATCATTCTGGACATACATGGATTTCAATAGTTTTTAGCCGATTTCGAACTGTCAAAGGATTTTTAACATGCACAGTCTGTAGCACACAGGTTTATTGTCACATCCAAACGACTAGAAGCTTTCTCCATGTCCGCCCCTGCCACCTGCATCATTAACAATGGGAAATCAGGTTTTACAGTATAAAGCCCAAATAACAGATACTGTAACTAATCAAAGATAGCTTTCCAGACAAGGTAATATATGCCCACTGGCAGCTTTATTTTCAAATTAAAATATTTGGAAGAAAAGTAACAATCACCAGTGTCAAATATTCAACCATTCGTCATACATTTTTTCTCAACTTTTTTGTCTTTCAAATATTAATAATTTGGTATAAATCTGATCTCTTAAGTACTTACAAGCTACATTTGAACACTTCCAACACAAGGACAATAACTCATATTTTTGATCTTTAATAGTGTCCATCCATAAAAGATAATAAACATACCAAGTTTTGTAAAAATCCATCAAGAATCGTGCCTTCTAAAGTTTTCACAGACTGATAGACATTTGTGACGCCAAAGTGGAATTTATAAAACTTTGTATACTGACCGTGCTATGTTGATCATCTAACTGTTTGGTGTATGTATGTCAAACCCAATAGTAAAGACAGCTATTGAGTTCCCGCAGACCTGACGGCTGAAAATAAACATTTTAAATCAATTAAAGCAGATGTCAATAATTAGCCTGTATATATCAAGTTTTTATGAGTCCGACATCATTGAACCTTTGATACAGAAGCCAGTTGCTATAAGTCTAGATTTATATAGTGCTTAAGAGTTTGATTTCATTGAATCTTTGATGCAGTAGCCAGTGGCAATCAATCTGGATTTATCAAGTGATTAAGAGTCTGATATCATTGAAACT
>NW_008710350.1:10510-12349 GCF_000327385.1 Lottia gigantea
TTCGATTCATTGATCACCTCAAGCTGCAATCAATTCAAAATTGTACCTTCTATTTTGCTACTAAACAATTTTGACGTGTTTTTACCAAGTCAAGGGCAGTAACATCAAAAAAACAAATTTGTAATTTTCCAATATCTCATACCGGTAATAATCAGACCAATTTTCATCCAAATTGTTTGAGGTCTGTCGTTTTTATTGTAGAAACTGAACAATTTTGACAAGTTTTAACTAAATCAAGAGCAAAAACTCAAAACTGTTATATTATCACACCATATTTCAATAATATCAATCTAAAATTGAAGCTTCTATTGTGCCCCCGAAACAAATAAACTGATAGCTCAAAATCGTCAAATTGTAATGACCAAGACCTAATCATGATAAATGATCACATCAAATTTCATTAAAGTCGGATCAAAACTGTAGTCTCCTTTGTGCTCACTAAAAAAAATGGACACTTCAAGGGCAATAACTCAACAAGTGGTTGCCTAGCAAGATACGCCCACTTTCCTGATAGATTTTCAGTATATCAAGGGCAGTCACCTATCTGTGTCAAATCATACGAAAAATCTAATTTGTGCAAGATATTGTTGATTTAAACAAACACACATTATTTAATAAAATTCTGACATAAACAATCACCTCTATCTCTAACAAATTCTAAGTCATGGGCAATAACTCAAATTCCCTTGATCGAAAAATTGTCAAATTTAATCTTGACTAAGATCTCATCATTATAAATGATCATACCAAATTTAATTTAAATCGGATGAAAACTGTAGTCTCTATTGTGTTCACAAACAAATTTTGACGCGTTTTCATAAATCAAGGGCAATAACTAAAAAAAACATTCATCAAAAGATAGCCAAATTCAATTTCATCCAAAATCTCATCATTATAAATATTCACACCAAATTTCATTGAAATTGGATGAAAACTGTAGTCTCTATGGTGTTCACAAACAAATTTTGATGCGTTTTTCATAAGTCAAAGGCAATAACTCAAAAACCGTTCATCGAAAGATAGCCAAATTCAAACTTGTCCAAGATCTAATCATTATAAATATTCACACCAAATTGCATTGAAATTGGATAAAAACTGTAGTCTCTATTGTGTTCACAACTAAAGTTTAATGCGCTTTGGCTAAGTCAAGGGCAATAACTTAAAAACCGTTCATCGAAAAATCGTGAATATTGAACTTGTCCAAGATCTCATCAATATAAATGATCACATCAAATTTCATTCGAATCAGGCGAAAACCGTAGTCTCAATCGCATTCACAAGCCAATTTTGACACGTTCTGGCTAAGTCTAGGGCAATTACTCAAAAACCATTCATCGAAAAATCGTGAATATCTAACTTGTCCAAGATCTCATTAATATAAATGATCACACCAAATTTCATTCAAATCAGATGAAAACTGTAGTCTCTATCTCATTCACAAGCCAATTGTGGACAGACGGATGGGCTGACAGACCGACGGACGGACATGGGTGACGACAATATACGTCCAAATTATTATGTGGGCGCATAAAAACCTTCAAACGAGAAAAAAAATCAAAATTCAAACTAGTCCAAGATCTCAACCATATAAATATATAATATCAGACTGAGTTTCATTTAAATCAGATAAAAACTAAAGTCTTTATCCTGCTCACAAGAAATCTTGACAAACCAATGGAAGAAATAATAAAACTTTACATCAAATAAGAATAATAACTCGTATTAAATATTTTCTGATTTTTACTGTTTTTTAATATAGTTCATCCTAGGGTAAAAGATAAACAATTTCACCAAGTTTCGTCTGAATCCTTCTTGAGTGGTTACAAGCAATAAAATTGA
>NW_008710350.1:12399-14822 GCF_000327385.1 Lottia gigantea
TGAAGATTGTGCCTTGTCAAATGTTTATGAACAATTGTAGACGGGTCAACATGGTTGACACCAATATATACGCTCCACATTTCATGTAGGCGCATAAAAATCCAGTTTCACTCTCTCAACAATACTTAATATGTAAAAAAAGAACAGAATTCAAATATCTGCCCTAGATTGGGAAATCATGGATGTTTTTCTCAGTATGAGCAAAATAGTTTTTAGTTTCTTAGTATGTTTTTTTATGACTTAAACCAACAGTTCCACCCACATGCATGTTTGTGTTCTGTGTAATCAGCTTAAAGTGAAGAGATCAGGGCCATTACAGCAGTAGTAAACGTAAATGTTGTATCCGAATCCAGATCGACCTTTACTGAGATCCATAAACCACTTTGGCACTAGTTGGAAAGTTACTTGAATCTCTGTCATGTCCAGTTTATATCTTCAACTTCCAGGTATATCCAAATGCAGGACTTTTCGCTTGGTTCAAGTCTGTGATGGTGATGGTGTGTAAGCTGATTTTAATTTGCTATTCAGAATGTCAACAACAGGTCAAATTTTAAACAGTCTATCAATGCCTTCATCTTTGTCATTATAGTTGAACTGGTTTGCATGGTATATAAGTATATATATACGTCATGACTCATGAGGTATAATACAGACTAGGGAATAAGGTGTTTTAATCTCCAATCCATCTCAATTTTTGGCTTACATACTATAGGCTACCAATGTGCCAAAGCACTTCACACATAAACTCATTGAAAATGTCCAGAGCAGAGCTGTCTTCATTCAGGTTATCATTCAGGCTTAATGTCGACTTTCTCCCATTTCCATTCAATCGAATTATTAGGCATGGCACTTTAAATTTCTTCATTAAAGTCGCAAACAACGAAAAAATTTGCACTACCAACTGTATTTTTTTCTAATTCTTGATCACTTTTGATTGGATGCCTCGTCGCGATGAGTCATTGGAGTCACACACTTCTTCTTACAACAATCCAGAGTCTACAAACATATTCCTTATCTCATTTTCATCCAAATTCAATTTTCGTTTGTTACTGGACGCCATGTTGGAAAGGGAGACAACCCTCTTACATCCGCGAATTCTTTTAGGCTCGTAAACAAAACATATTAATGTTTATGTATTGAAGTATGGTATGACTCAGAATTCTTGTGGAACACAAGGTGCTTTTGTGAGATATCTCATCCGCGACATTGTAATGCGCAAAATATTTTGTCAACCACGTTCAAATGGTTAAAAACAAATATTTTAAGTAGCCTAGTCTAGGTTAGGTCTATAGCAGAGGACCATTTCAAAATAGCATCAAATCGACATTAATCTCTTAAACATGGTGACTGAAAAGCTAAAATTGTAAGTAATATCCACATTGACAATCTCTATATGTCAGAAAAACAAAACTGAATAGGGCCTATGCCTTAGTTAAGGAATTAGACTTTGTCAAGTGCATTATTCCTGAAAGTGCGTAAAATATCTCAAAAAATTACTAACACCCACAGTTACATAGTAGCATCACCCAAATTTTGCTCATTTCCTACAATTCAATGAATGCTGCACAGAAAGCTGAAATTTGCAGGGCATAACATCCAGATTGACTCTACTCATTCTCACATTCATATTCATGAGGAGGAAAATAACCTTTAGTGTTTTAGCCTACGTCATATCATATGAAACGAACCCAGTTCTACACTCGATAAATTAACTACGTTTTTACATGACTAGATCTGTCAACAGCTATTCCCTTTTTTTTGAGCATGAACATGGATAGTTGATAAAATTCTGATACAGAATTGAGTAAAATAAAAGCGATAATTTACCCGAAGAGAGAAAAATAAAACAGCTAATTCCAAAAGAGGTATATTTATTTCAATCAGAAAAGACTGAATGAGCCTCCTAAGCAGAAGAGTAATTATCTCCCTTAACTAGTGTGCAGTAAAACAACAATGCTTCAGATCACAGTTAATTTAACTTTTAACCTGTAGGCCTGTACGGTTATATTTAGCTGACGCCGTCAGTGACCGTTGACCTTTGAAACCGATGGCGTCGATGGGTGTAATGGTCCCAACTCTACCTATTCCCCGAATTGACCAAAAAATGTCTTGTCGAGACAAGAATTCCCCTGTGCACAGATTTACGAATGACAACGAATGAATATTGCCCCTTCCCCTTTCATGATTTTTCAACTGAGTCTACTTTTGCTACTTATTTAGTTATGGCTCTGGAGAACACTTTTTCTTCAACTACATTAGTTTTAAATAGAAAGATGTCATTACTCGCTACTTATAATTAGGCTATAACTAGTTCATGATAACTGTCAAAGATTCCTGTTCGTTTGAATTTCACTTTAAAAATGCATGATATATTTAGGTATACACGTTGCCCAAATTTCATTTAATTATTTTAAAAATTAAAA
>NW_008710351.1:0-864 GCF_000327385.1 Lottia gigantea
GAGTGGATATTTACCAAGGGCCGTGGTAAATAGCCTGTCACTGCAGGTGCATTCCAAGGTAACTGACGCAACATTCAGAAAAACATTTGACATGTACTCTTTAAATTTTTTTAACTACTAATCAGTGAAAGTTACAAATTCCTTTGTGATTGAAATACGTGGCCTGTGTCCTATTCATATCAGAAGAATTTTTCTCAGCATGTGATCTTGTAGAAGCTACAACTACAACTGAAGTGTGGTAACTGACGCAATGCCAGAGACTCATAATTTGTTTACATACCTTTGAAAAGGCCATAGTTCTCTGGGCGTTGATGTGAGATTGTGTTGTTGTTATAAAACTGTGCGACTGTGGTCTCAAGGGCAGAGAGTATACTAACAGTGTTCTGTGTTTCTTTCAGATTGAAGCAAAGTCCAAACTTCAGTGCTAATTTGCGAACAATGGCTACTTTTTTTCTAGGACTCGTAGGAAGTGCTGAATCAACTTTCTTGACAGCTTTACCAAATGACTGAGCTGAACTGAATGCCTGGATTGGGTAGGAGTAGGAGGTACATTTTCTGACTGTCCCTTTCTCAGTAATCGAGATTTGTTCATTTTCTCTGTACCAAGTTTCGACTCTGTTTTTCTTCGTGTATCATCCCATTTCCCACGACTCTGTTTTTTGCTGCTCATTGTTTTTCTCTCTTGCCAGCACTTTTTGAGCATCAGTCATACATGCACGGTGCTCTCTCATTTTCTGGGCCGCTGTCTTTGGAGGCATTCTGAAAATAATCAAAAAATCACAGGTATAAGAATAGGCATAATGATTGAACTGCATTATGGGAGTAGCGCAATCTGGTGGCCTACATCAGCCAGGCCTGTGACAG
>NW_008710351.1:7581-8475 GCF_000327385.1 Lottia gigantea
CAAGTCATAAGAACACCTCTTCTTTCTAATCATATAAGTATTAGCATTTTCATTTNCATAAATGACAATAAGGGAACCCATCTTTAAGTTGGTTTTCAAGAATATGGCACCAGATATTCAAGTGCATTTTTATTGAAATCTGTGTTGTTAGCTCTCCATTGCATTAAGACTAAATTATAAATTTGAGAATGTTGGATTTATTTATTTGTTTTTATATTTTATTTCTAGACTAGGATATGCTGTATACCTTATGAAACATCTACTTGAATTTAAAGAACAGAAGCTCAACATCATGTATGATATTGAACGTATCCTAGATGCCCATTTAAAGGTTAGTTAGATTGATTTGATAATCTTTTCAGTAGTATAGAGACTTTAGAGTGATAAACAGGGACAAGTGAATAAGTAGGGAGACATTAAACCAGATATACGTATATTTCAGGTATATAACGGTACTGGAAGCTGAATTTTAATAAGTTCAAATAGTATGAAATAAGTAAAGAAAATAAAATAGTGTAAGGTGTCATAAATAAACAACTTTGATAATGTTTGTACCTCAAATTAACTATGTAGACATGAAATTAGCCTGGTTGAAGTGTAAATAAAAACAATTATGTTTTGTAACTTAAATGATATGATATGTCATAACTGTTAGTTTAGCTTGCTTGTTCCAGAAACATGGAAATGGAGTATTGGAGAACAATGTGCTATTATCAATCCCAATCTATACAGTTGGTTGTCAGGTATGAAAGTCATAGTCTGTGAAATCAGTACAAGACATATAAGATTTTGTGTAATATGATAAATATCTGAAGACAATTTAAATATATAACAATGATATGATTAATATACTGATTCCCTATTCAGATTCTCTACAGCCCAAGAATGATACTA
>NW_008710352.1:0-1144 GCF_000327385.1 Lottia gigantea
GATCACTTTTGGACTTTTCCGCAAAAAAAAAGTGCTCAGAATTCACTTTTATGCACATTGGGGGAGAGCTAGAGAAGCACCGAGTCCAAAAAAACCGGGTTACATCGATTTCCGAGACCAAAAAAATTCGACCCAAAAATGGATTTTGGTACCACAGGTAGCTACCTGTTGAAATTTGCCAATTTTGCCTTTTTGGAAAATCCAAATTTTGAAGCTTCACCACGGCCAAACCACTTGAGATAGGATGCTGAAATTTACACAGCAACTAGTTTGAAATCTTAGCTTTGCAATGCCACAAACCGCGATTCCATATCTGCCTGACTTTTGAAGCACTGAGCGTTTTAGTTTTGTCCATGAAAAACCGGATTTTTTGGCACTTTTCCGCAAAAAAAAAGTGCTCAGAATTCACTTTTATGCACATTGGGGGAGAGCTAGAGAAGCACCGAGTCCAAAAAACCGGGTTACATCGATTTCCGAGACCAAAAAAATTCGACCCAAAAATGGATTTTGGTACCACAGGTAGCTACCTGTTGAAATTTGCCAATTTTGCCTTTTTGGAAAATCCAAATTTTGAAGCTTCACCACGGCCAAACCACTTGAGATAGGATGCTGAAATTTACACAGCAACTAGTTTGAAATCTTAGCTTTGCAATGCCACAAACCGCGATTCCATATCTGCCTGACTTTTGAAGCACTGAGCGTTTTAGTTTTGTCCATGAAAAACCGGATTTTTTGGCACTTTTCCGCAAAAAAAAAAAGTGCTCAGAATTCACTCTTATGCACATTGGGGGAGAGCTAGAGAAGCACCGAGTCCAAAAAACCGGGTTACATCGATTTTCGAGACCAAAAAAATTCGACCCAAAAATGGATTTTGGTACCACAGGTAGCTACCTGTTGAAATTTGCCAATTTTGCCTTTTTGGAAAATCCAAATTTTGAAGCTTCACCACGGCCAAACCACTTGAGATAGGATGCTGAAATTTACACAGCAACTAGTTTGAAATCTTAGCTTTGCAATGCCACAAACCGCGATTCCATATCTGCCTGACTTTGGAAGCACTGAGCGTTTTAGTTTTGTCCATGAAAAACCGGATTTTTTGGCACTTTTCCGCAAAAAAAAAAAGTGCTCAAAATTCACTTTTATG
>NW_008710352.1:16116-17182 GCF_000327385.1 Lottia gigantea
AAGGCATGTATTACATAAAGCTATTTTGATATCTAACCATTTAGACGTCTTGCATTGAAACTCATGATATGTCACCTGGTATCCTTGGCTTAGCAAACCTGGTATCCTTGGCTAAGCAAACTTATCTCAGTAAACTGTTTGAACAGTTGAAAACGTTGTTTTAATTCTTCTCCCTTCAAGCAAAATTGAAAAGTTGAACATTTTGATAGTATTTTATTTCCGGTTCTTACAATGACAAGTAAAATGTATATTAGTTTGGGTATATTTTCAGGTTAGAAAGGGTAAATCGTCTGGTAATTTACCAACCCGCAATAGCACTGCCACAATAGGAGTGTTCTGAGGTCATGGCCTGTATGACTCTACAGAACTCCTATTCACAGATGCAGTGGCGCCTACAGTACAGATGAAGAACGCATGATGAGGAACAGATGGAACGAAACCAATGAAGGTATGTTTCAGAGGAAAAGTAGTCATCTAAATATTTTTTATACAATTGGATTAAACTATTGACTATTCATGGCTTTTTTCCAAATAATATCTAGCTTTTCTATAATTATTTTAAACGTATCGAGGAAAGTGGCAAAAATTTAACATTCTTAAATTTTTCTTCCATTCGCATATCAGCAATGACAGTATTATAGAAAGCTTTTGTGTTTGGCGAAAGATTTGAGCTGCGGCTCATTAACATGAATTTTCATTTCTAATTTCAGAAGAAGAGCACAGAAGAAGATGGATTTTCGGCATTGATTTTGCGTTTCTGCATTGGTTTGGTGTTTCTGCATTGATTTTGTGTTTGGTATTTCTGCATTGATTTGATGTTTCTGCATTGATTTGATGTTTCTGCATTGATTTGGTGTTTCTGCATTGATTTGGTGTTTCTGCATTGATTTGGTGTTTGTGGTTTCTGCATTGATTTGGTGTTTGTGGTTTCTGCATTAATTTGGTGTTTGTGGTTTCTGCATTGATTTGGTGTTTGTGGTTTCTTCATTGATTTGGTTGTTTGTGGTTTCTGCATTTATTTGGTTGTTTGAATTTCTGTTTTGTTTTTGAGTGATTTTCTGTTATA
>NW_008710352.1:21077-28272 GCF_000327385.1 Lottia gigantea
TGTTATTGCTGATACAACCCGCCACCGGTCTGCCTTTTAAGCTTGCAAGCCATACCACCGTTTAACTTTTGCCGACTCTCGCCATTCCAAATTACAGAATTCTCACTCACTGAATGCAGCCTGTGAAATCATCCAGTATTGACTTCAGCAATGAAGTTGATTTAATATGTATTTTATATATAATCTCCACTACTCATAAATGTCCGTGCCTGTACCAATAACGTGAACGTTTCAAAGCAGATTCTTTTCGATTTTCGGGTGGGGGTAGGGTGAGATGCTTCGCACGTATCTCACCTATCTGAAGGGCGCCCATCTCACCTTACCCGAAAATTGAAAAACGCTCAGGTCATTGGGACAGGCGTGGAAATTTACGAGCAACGGTGCTAATATATACGAGCGGACGCCCACAAGGCTATACGCCCACCAGCAGCAAATCTCATCGCGGCTTTCGCCTTTTAAATAGCATCACTACTTCCATGTAGCTAATATACACATGTAAACTAGGTTTCAATCGAATCAGAAAAAAAAATTTGAATTTAAAATCAATTTCAATAAATTTTGTGCTAAGTCGGGGGCCATAACTCGGAAGAGGTCAACGAAATCGGACATACATCAGTGGGTATTGAAATGCTACCAATATACACAAGCATACCAAGTTTAAGTCAAATCCGATAAGAATTGTAGTTTCTATCTTCTTAAAAAGCCAATTTTAACGCATTTTGCGCAAAGTCTAGGGCAATAACTCGGAACGCGTTCGATTTAGTCGGACAGACTTTAGCGGGTATCAAGATGATACCAAGCATACCAAGTTTCAATCAATTCCGATAAAAATTGTAGTCTCTGTACTCTATATAAGTAAATTTTAATGAATTTTACGCAAGGGCAATAACTCCCGAAGCCTTCACGGGAACTGAAAATCGAAAGAAATCGAGATCTCATCAATACAGACATACATATCAAGTTTCATTCAAATCGGATAAAAATTGTAGTCCCCACCGTGTTCACAAGCCAAATTTAACGCGTTTTGAGCGCGTCAAGGGCAATAACTCAGAAACCGTCGGCCGGAAAATGCTGAATATCGAAAGGAACCGAGATCTCATGGATATACATACACATACCAAGTTTCATCAAAATTCGATAAAAACTCTAGCCTCTAACGTGTTCACAAGCAAATTGTGGACGAACCGACGGACGGACGACAGGGGCAACGACAATATGTATAGAAATAATAAATGACGCCGAGTGAAGCGAGGCGCGAAAAACTTTTGGGAAAATTCAATTAAATTCGGAGATTTAAAACGAGCCCTAAATTTTCCTCATGGTCAAAATGAACCGACAGAATAGATTGACCTTGATAAGAGGTACGAGTGGTTCCCAGAGGCGGAGCGGGTAATTTTAAAGTAGGGAATCTGTATGGGTTTAGTTTGAGGGTCTCCCCCCGCCCCCTCCTCTGGCTACGCCACTGTGCACAATTGTTGTATAGGGGCTACAGAGCTTATTTATTGTCCGATTCTCTGGGTTTTTTATGTTATTATATGTCATTTGTCCACTTTTATTACAATTTAAAGGAGCAATGTCTAAGAAAACCAGGCCATAAATGGGCTAAAACTAACAATAGGCCTAAATGAATAAGGCAAATTGATCTAAAGACTAGTTCATTAAACAATCGAGACAATGCCACTATAAATTTAGGTCACATAGGCCTAACCGTTTATTATTTCAGTCTCAAACGCCACTTGATCGATATGAGGACCAGAAATACAATTCTGCGGAAATATGAATTCCACATTCAGTGGTAAATTCGAAAACGTAGTCAAGATTGCAGCCTGTGTGATGAAAACGTGCTTTTCAATTTGCGAATATCAAGTCTCAAATGTCTTGTCGGACTGTGTCGGAGTGTCGGAGGATTCATGACACCGCATCTAGACAGAGCAATTAGTCCAAAGAACCCCCATGGGACGAAGAGACGAACACAGTGACTTTTAAGGTCATTGGAGGTCAAGGTCAAAGTCACGAACCTACTTAAGTTGTGACATTGCCCGTCCTCCAACATTTATTGAATCTTGTTATCAACTACAAGCGGTTGATGTGAGTAAGATGACCAACACCACTGAAAATGGGTAATTTTACTGTGACCAAATTACTATGTGACAGTATTACTGTGACTAAATTACCGTGTGACCTTTTTACTGTGACCAAATTTCCGGTGACCGATTTACCTGCGACCTAATTTCCTTACATTCAGAATATTACTTCCAGAATAAAATACGGAGCCCCTAAGGCGCAATTTTCCGTACTTGAATTACTTATTTCGTTTAAACGAAATACATTTTTTTATTTCGTTTAAACGAAATACTATCAAGTATTCAACAAAATACTATCAAGTATTTCGTTGAATCGAAATAGGTTATTCGATTAAACGAAATAATTATTTTATTATTATATATTATGTTATTTCGTTTAAACAAATTAATTATTTCGTTTAAACGAATTAATTATTTCGTTAAAACGAATGTTTTATAAAAGTACGGGAAAATTGCGCCTAATTTACTATAATCTGGTGCCTGTGGTTCCAACTTCCAATTTTTTTCACTTCAGACTTCCGATTTCCGTTTTGTTTTCTGCTTCCTTTCCACTTTCTCTTCAGACTTTTGCGACTTCGTAGATTATGTTTATTTTTTCATCTGGAGAGGAATACTGATCTATATCGCTGGGGATTCAAATATTCAATCAAATGCAAGATTCATCCATCGGACAGTATGTTTATAAATGTAACCGAATAACCCAAAACTATCTCTTTAAATTTGTCGGCAACTCTATTCTAACATTGTTCTAATAACATCCTGTCGATCTCTTTGATGTATTGGACAATATCTATTTTTAGAATCACTGAGTTCTGTTTTCTTGTCACAAGGTAAAATATAGTCAGATCTGTCTGCATCAATGAGAGAGTTAGGACGGGAAAAGGAAAGTGCCGTGTTTTCCTTATTTGGTTTCTTGGTCAACTCTGAAATATTCAGATCATGCTGTCGATTCCATGTAAATTATAAATGTCTAAATAAAGTGTATCTCTATACGTCTGTTACTGTTTCTGTGTGGAGTCAGGTGTCCACCAAAGCTGGCTCGCTCACAATTGGTAGTGCGCTGATGGGGTTACGACACCAAAACTGTTGGATAATATACAATTTTTGGATTGTGTTTTGTGAACAATTTGGAACATTTCATAGTAATTAGTTGAGATCTTTTCCATTATTTTAGACATATACAAGTCGTGTTCTGATTTAGTCCTGCTGGCCATGTGTCTATCAAAAATCAGAAATTTTTTAGAAAAACCTTTACCTGTCAGAGTTGAGAATCAAGATTGTGTACCGATATTATTATCAGACAGTAAAGGCAGATATTTACAAAACCAGTTTAAAAGAGACGATTTGATTAATCTAAAAATTTGAATCTGCTAGTGGTAGGAAAACTAAGCAAGGAATTGACTATTTGGAAGAAAAAAAAACCTAATTGCGTTCGAGAATATTCTTCAGTTATTATTTATGTGTGGTTAGGAACTTGTGACATTGCTGACAAAGTAGATAATTTGCTTGAGAAAGTCGTGCTGATCCTGTTGCATTTATTTTGTCCCAATATAGTCGTGCTGTTAATATAGTAAACAATTTATTAATGGTACAAATTGAAACATCAATGTCCTTTTTATACGCCCACATGAATTGGCGGGTGTATATTGCCGTCACCGATGTCCGTCCGTCCGTCCACAATTGCTCGTAAACACTCTACAAGACACAATTCGTGGCGGATTTTGACAAAACTTGATATGAGTGTTCCTAATCACCCAAGGATGAACACTATTGAAAATCAGAAGAATTGAAAAATATTTAGTAATATTCATCAGTAGATATACCTGGTGTCATACATAACATGACAGGATCCTTATATAATCCGATAAATCCAAAAAACTTAGTAATTATCCAAAACTATGCAATTAACTAGTTGCTGTGTAAATTTCATCATCCTATCTCAAGTGGTTTGGCCGTGGTGAAACTTCAAAATTTGGATTTTCAAAAAAGGCAAAATTGGCAACTTTTAACAGGTAGCTACCTGTGGTACCAAAATCCAATTTTTGGGTCGAATTTTTTTGGTCTCGGAAATCGATGTAACCCGGTTTTTTGGTCTCGGTGCTTCTCTCGCTCTCCCCCAATGTGCATAAAAATGAATTCTGAGCACTTTTTTTTTTGCGGAAAAGTGCCAAAAAATCTGGTTTTTCATGGACAAAACTGAAACGTTCAGTGCTTCCAAAGTCCTGCAGATATGGAATCGCGGTTTGTGGCATTGCAAAGCTAAGATTTCAAACTAGTTTCTGTGTAAATTTCATCATCCTATCTCAAGTGGTTTGACCGTGGTGAAGCTGCAAAATTTGCAGGTACCAAAATCGAATTTTGGGTCGAGTTTTTTTGGTCTCGGAATTCGATGTAACCCGGTTGTTTGGACTCGGTGCTTCTCTAGCTCTCCCCCAATGTGCATAAAAGCTACCTGTGGGAATACCAGTCATCTCGGTGACGTCACCGAGTTAACCAACAAAAATTTGGGGGCGCGGTAATTAGGTCACAGGAAATTCGGTCAACGGAACTTTGGTCACAGTAAAAAGGTCACACGGTAATTTGGTCACAGTAATAAGGTCACATGGTAATTTGGTCACAGTAATAAGGTCACACGGTAATTTGGTCACAGTAAAAGGGTCACATGGTAATTTGGTCACAGTAATACGGTCACACGCTAATTTGGTCACAGTAATAAGGTCACACGGTAATTTGGTCACAGTAATATGGTCACACAGAGATCTGGTCATGGCAAAACTGAACGGTCGAACAGTATTTGGTCAATCTGCAGCTATATAGTTATTGCTGATACAACCCGCCACCGGTCTGCCTTTTAAGCTTGCAAGCCATACCACCGTTTAACTTTTGCCGACTCTCGCGATTCCAAATTACAGAATTCTCACTCACTGAATGCAGCCTGTGAAATCATCCAGTATTGACTTCAGCAATGAAGTTGATTTAATATGTATTTTATATATAATCTCCACTACTCATAAATTTCCGTGCCTGTACCAATAAAGTGAGCGTTTCAAAGCAGATTCTTTTCGATTTTCGAGTGGGGGTAGGGTGAGATGCTTCGCACGTATCTCACGTATCTGAGGGGCGCCCATCTCACCCTACCCGAAAATTGAAAAACGCTCAGGTCATTGGGGCAGGCGTGGAAATTTACGAGCAACGGTGCTAATATATACGAGCGGACGCCCACAAGGCTATACGCCCACCAGCAGCAAATCTCATCGCGGCTTTCGCCTTTTAAATAGCATCACTACTTCCATGTAGCCAATATACGCAGGTAAACTAGGTTTCAATCGAATCAGAAAAAAAAATTTGAATTAAAAGTCAATTTCAATAAATTTTGTGCTAAGTCGGGGGCCATAACTCGGAAGAGGTCATACGAAATCGGACATACATCAGTGGGTATTGAGATGCTACCAATATACACAAGCATACCAAGTTCCAATCAAATCCGATAAAAATCGTAGTTTCTATCTTCTTAAGAAGCCAATTTTAACGAATTTTGCGCCAAGTCAAGGGCAATAACCCGGAACAGGTCAGCGGAATCGGACATACATCTGTGTGTATTGAGATGCTACCAATATACACAAGCATACCAAGTTTAAGTCAAATCCGATAAGAATTGTAGTTTCTATCTTCTTAAAAAGCCAATTTTAACGCATTTTGCGCCAAGTCAAGGGCAATAACCCGGAACAGGTCAGCGGAATCGGACATACATCTGTGTGTATTGAGATGCTACCAATATACACAAGCATACCAAGTTTAAGTCAAATCCGATAAGAATTGTAGTTTCTATCTTCTTAAAAAGCCAATTTTATGGCATTTTGCGCAAAGTCAAGGGCAATAACTCGGAACGCGTTCGATTTAGTCGGACAGACATTAGCGGGTATCAAGATGATACCAAGCATACCAAGTTTCAATCAAGATGATACCAAGCATACCAAGTTTCAATCAATTCCGATAAAAATTGTAGTCTCTGTACTCTATATAAGTCAATTTTTATGAATTTTACGCAAGGGCAATAACTCCGGAAGCCTTCACGGGAAAAAGCTGAAAATCGAAAGGAACCGAGATCTCATCATTACAGACATATATATCAAGTTTCATTAAAATCGGATAAAAATTGCAGTCCCCACCGTGTTCACAAGCCAAATTTAATAACGCGTATTGAACGCATCAAGGGCAATAACTCAGAAAGCTTCGGCCGGAAAATGCTGAATATCGAAAGGAACCGAGATCTCATGGATATACATACACATACCAAGTTTCATCAAAAAAACTCTAGCCTCTAACGTGTTCACAAGCAAATTGTGGACGAACCGACCGACGGACAGACGGACAGGGGCAACGATAATATACGTCCACATTGTGATGTGGGCGTATAAAAATATGTATAGAATTAATAAAAAAAACCTTTTGGGAAAATTCAATCAAATTCGGAGATTTAAAACAAGCCCTAAATTTTCAATGAAAAGCCCATGTTCCATTATACGTAGCTACTATGAATCGAGGGCTCCCAAGTATTTGATCCGTGGGGCCCAAGCATTTTCAAACCGGGCCCATAGAGTTCCTTCCTTGGGCCCCAGAGAGTTAATCTTGCCCTCAGGGGCCAGTTTCTTGAAATCTTAACATAAAAAGATTTTAAGAAATGGAGTCATTTGATTGGTTGATATTGCCATATTTAAGATCGATTTTAGGGATTGACCAATCAGAGAACTAAAATACTAAAATTGTGTTCTCTGATTGGTCAATAACTAAAATTGATCTTTAATATGACAATATCAACCAATCAAACGACTCCATTTATTAAAATCTGTAGCTTTTTTAAGTTATGATGTCGAGAAACTGGACCAAAGTCTTCAAATCTTAACGTGTTTATGCTTTTGCGGTTTGTCGCCAAGGAGGGCCCACATTCCGATACCAACGTTCCTGTCGGTTATTCAAACACGCAAATTTTCAATGCTGAACGTGGTTACGGGACGATGGTTGGTCGCAGGCTGGGGGGCCCATGGGACGAAGAGACGAACACAATGACTTTTAAGGTCATTGGAGGTCAATGTCAAAGTCACGAACCTACT
>NW_008710352.1:32971-35280 GCF_000327385.1 Lottia gigantea
GCAGATTTTGAATGTCAAATGTCATCACGTATGCAGACTTTGAATTTCAAATATCATCACTTATGCATATTTTGAATGTCAAATGTCATCACGTATGCAGACTTTGAATGTCAAATGCCATCACGTATGCAGATTTTGAATTTCAAATGTCATCACTTATGCAGACTATGAATTTCAAATGCCATCACTTATGCAGACTTTGAGTGTCAAATATCATCACGTATGCAGACTTTGAATTCCAAATGCCATCACTTATGCAGACTTTGAATGTCAAATATCACTAATGCAGACTTTGAATTTCAAATGTCATCACGTATGCAGATTTTGAATTTCAAATGTCATCACTTATGCAGACTATGAATTTCAAATGCCATCACTTATGCAGACTTTGAATGTCAAATATCATCACGTATGCAGACTTTGAATTTCAAATGCCATCACTTATGCAGACTTTGAATGTCAAATGTCATCACTTATGCAGATTTTGAATTTCAAATGTCATCACGTATGCAGACTTTGAATTTCAAATGTCATCACTTATTCAGATGTTGAATGTCAAATGTTATCACGTATGCAGACTATGAATTTCAAATACCATCACTTATGCAGATTTTGAATGTCAAATGTCATCACGTATGCAGACTTTGAATTTCAAATATAATCACTTATGCAGATTTTGAATGTCAAATGTCATCACGTATGCAGATTTTGAATTTCAAATGCCATCACTTATGCAGACTTTGAATTTCAAATATCATCACGTATGCAGACTTTGAATTTCAAATGCCATCACTTATGCAGACTATGAATTTCAAATATCATCACTTATGCAGACTTTGAATGTCAAATGTCATCACGTATGCAGATTTTGAATTTCAAATGTCATCACCTATGCAGACTATGAATTTCAAATGCCATCACTTATGCAGACTTTGAATTTCAAATGTCATCACGTATGCAGACTTTGAATTTCAAATGCCATCACTTATGCGGACTTTGAATGTCAAATATCATCACGTATGCAGACTATGAATTTCAAATATCATCACTTATGCAGATTTTGAATTTCAAATGTCATCACGTATGCAGATTTTGAATTTCAAATATCATCGCTTATCCAAATTTTGAATGTCAAATGTCATCACGTATGCAGATTTTGAATTTTAAATGTCATCATTTATGCAGACTATGAATTTCAAATGCCATCAATTATGCAGACTTTGAATTTCAAATATCATCACTTATGCAGACTATGAATTTCAAATGCCATCAATTATGCAGACTTTGAATTTCAAATCTCATCACGTATGCAGACTTTGAATTTCAAATGCCATCACTTATGCAGACTATGAATTTCAAATATCATCACTCATGCAGACTTTGAATAACAAATGTCATCACGTATGCAGATTTTCAATTTCAAATGTCATCACGTATGCAGACTTTGAATTTCAAATGTCATCACTTATGCAGATTTTGAATGTCAAATGTCATCACGTATGCAGATTTTGAATTTCAAATGTCATCACTTATGCAGACTATGAATTTCAAATGTCATCACGTATGCAGATTTTGAATTTCAAATGTCATCACTTATGCAGACTATGAATTTCAAATGCCATCACTTATGCAGACTTTGAATGTCAAATGTCATCACTTATGCAGATTTTGAATTTCAAATGTCATCACGTATGCAGACTTTGAATTTCAAATGTCATCACTTATGCAGATTTTGAATGTCAAATGTCATCACTTATGCAGACTTTGAATTTCAAATGCCATCACTTATGCAGACTATGAATTTCAAATATCATCACTTATGCAGCCTTTGAATGTCAAATGTCATCACGTATGCAGATTTTGAATTTCAAATGTCATCACTTATGCAGACTAGAATTTCAAATGCCATCACTTATGCAGACTTTGAATTTCAAATATCATCAAGTATGCAGACTTTGAATTTCAAATGCCATCACTTATGCAGACTATGAATTTCAAATATCATCACTTATGCAGACTTTGAATGTCAAATGTCATCACGTATGCAGACTTTGAATTTCAAATGTCATCACGTATGCAGACTTTGAATTTCAAATATCATCACGTATGCAAATTTTGAATGTCAAATGTCATCACGTATGCAGATTTTGAATTTCAAATGTCATCACTTATGCAGACTTTGAAATTCAAATGTCATCACTTATGCAGACTTTGAAATTCAAATGTCATCACTTATGCAGACTATGAATTTCAAATGCCATCACGTATGCAGACTTTGAATTTCAAATGCCATCACTTATGCAGACTAG